>NC_138299.1:116781063-116883563 GCF_965601325.2 Salmo salar
TGAATGAACAATGAACTCTTATTTTAACTTAATATAGTACATAAATAAAATCTATTTAGTCTCAAATAAATAATGAAACATGCTCAATTTGGTTTAAATAATGCTAAAACACAGTGTTGGAGAAGAAAGTAAAAGTGCAATATGTGCCATGTAAAAAAAGCTAACATTTAAGTGGAACCGTTCCGTATTTATTGAAATGGGTGGCAACCCTAAGTCTACATTTTGCTGTTACATTGCACAACCTTCAATGTTATATCATAATTATGTAAAATTATGGCAAATTAGTACGCAACAAGCCAGGCGGCCCAAACTGTTGACTCTGTGTGCAATGAATGCAAGAGAATTGACACAATTTTCCTTGTTAATATTGCCTGCTTACATGAATTTCTTTTAACTTACATGAATTTCTTTTAACTAAATATGCAGGTTTAAAAAAATATACTTCTGTGTATTGATTTTAAGAAAGGCATTGATGTTTATGGTTAGGTACATTCGTGCAACAATTGTGGTTTTATTAAATCATCCCCCGTTTGGCGAAGTAGGCTGTGATTCAATGATAAATGAACAGGCACTGCATTGATTATATGCAACGCAGGACAAGCTAGTTAACCTAGTAATATCATCAACCATGTGTAGTTAACTAGTGATTATGTGAAGATTGATTGTTTTTTATAAGATAAGTTTAATGCTAGCTAGCAACTTACCTTGGCTCCTTGCTGCACTTGCGTAAAAACAGGTGGTCGAGCCTGCCACACAGTTTCCTCGTGGAATGCAATGTAATCGGCTATAATTGGCGTCCAAAAATGCCGATTACCGATTGTTATGAAAACCTGAAATCGGCCCTAACTAATCGGCCATGCCGATTAATCAGTCGACCTCTAGTCTATATTAGGTCACACAGTTGACAGTGCATGTCAGAGCAAAAACCAAGCCATGAGGTCAAAGGACTTGTCCGTAGAGCTCAGAGACAGGATTGTGTTGAGGCACAGATCTGGGGAAGGGTACCAAAAAAAAGAACACAGTGGCCTCCATCATTCTTAAATGGAAGAAGTTTGGAACCCCCAGGACTCTTCCTAGAACTTGGTGCCCGGCCAAACTGATCAATCGGGGAGGGCCTTGGTTAGGGAGGTGACCAAGAACCCGATGGTCACTCCGACAGAGCTCCAGAGTTCCTCTGTGGAGATGGGAGAACATTCCAGAAGGACAACCATCTCTGCAGCAACCAATCAGGCCTTTATGGTAGAGTGGCCAGACGGAAGCCACTCCTCAATAAAAGGCACATGACAGGCCGCTTCGAGTTTCCCAAATGGCACCTAAAGGACTCTCAGACCATGAGAAACAAGATTCTCTTGTCTGATGAAACCAAGATTGAACTCTTTGGCCTGAACGCCAAGCGTCACGTCTGGAGGAAACCTGGCAACACCCATACTGTGAAGCATGGTGGTGGCAGCATCATGCTGTGGGGATGTTTTTCAGCGGCAGGGAGACTAATCAGAATCGAGGGAAAGATGAATGGAGCAACGTTTTTTATTTAACCTTTATTTAACTAGGCAAGTCAGTTAAGAACAAATTCTAATTTACCCTGGCCAAACCCTAAACCGGACAACGCTGGGCCAATTGTGCGCTGCCCTATGGTACTCCCAATCACGTCCGGTTGTGATATAGCCTGGAATCGAACCAAGGTCTGTAGTGACGGCTCTAGCACTGAAATGCAGTGGCTTAGACCGCTGCGTCACTCGGGAGCCCTACAGAGAGATCCTTGGTGAAAACTTTCTCCAGAGCGCTCAGGACCCAGAAGGTTAAGTGCCTTGCTCAAAGGCACATCGATATATTTTTCACATTGTCGGCGAAAGGTATTCTAACCAGCAACCTTTCAGTTACTGCCCCAACGCTCTAACTGCTAGAAACAGGAATCAACTTGAGGGAAATACACTTGATTATCTTTTCAAAACCCTACACCCACAAACCCAATGTTATCAAGAGAGTTATCAATATGTTATCGAGGAATCTCTTTACTATTCACAGATTTGTACTTTCTCACGGATGTATTCCTCTTGCACTAAACAAGAACGTGACCGTTATAGTGACAGTCATCTACTCATCCTGTCAGTAGTGAGATTAGGCATTATTGCTTTATTTATTATTTGGCTTTGCAATGTTCTATTTAAATCAATCAATTAATCTTACTCTCATGAAAACTGAATTGACCATAATTTGCCCATCCTTTCCCTAGTCATGAGTGTGGCCTTTTCTGTTGCCATGGAACAGCAAGGCACCCATGGGCCAAACAACAGTGCCACACCAATAAAGCATGCAATGATCTATGCTAACACAGGTACTGTGTGTGTGTGTGTGTGTGTGTGTGTGTGTGTGTGTGTGTGTGTGTGTGTGTGTGTGTGTGTGTGTGTGTGTGTGTGTGTGTGTGTGTGTGTGTGTGTACACATGTTTGGGTGGGAGGGTGTGCGCCTGCGTGTGTGGGTGGTTTGTGTGCATATACATCTGTGTGTTTGTGCGGTATGGTCAAAAATATGTAATCATTTCTTCTCTTCCTCCATAGGGTCCTTCACAACCAAGGTCAAAGGGATGTACCACTTCGGTTACACCATGTACAACAACTACTTATTTAAAGTCTGATATGAGTAGTTGTGTCTTTGAAAATCAATGCAATGAATGTAATAAACGTAATGTATCCACCTATATATAGTATCTGTCCATGCACACAGGCACCGAGGAACGGTTAACACTGAAGATACTCACTCCAGGATGTTGAAGAAGTCGGAGATCTCTTGGTGTATGGCTCGGTGCCAGTAGGAAACCATCACCTCTGGGGGAAATTTTAAAAAAAAGTTTTAAAAAAAGGCAGCGTCCTTATCACATAAACCCGTACCTGCACCACTTCACTGTGCAACTTGCAAGGATGTGACTAACAGTGCATAGCAGTATCGCGACACACTGAAGTATCATGGCAAGCAAACAAAACATGAAGCGGACTTAAATGTCTTGAGGAAAACAGTCCTAGTGTTGGAAACAAACAACCCTGATGTCGTCATCCAGAGTCACGGCTGTTTACTTCCCAAGCGTTAGCACAAACTATTTCACACGACGCATAGTTTAGACTTCGTCCTGTTTTCCTTTCTGCCATGGAAAGTTGAGTATACTGGTATCGTAACAACCCTACTGTAGGCTACGGTCCGGTATGGAAGAGGTTAACACTAAGGAATTGGCTAACGGGTACTAGCTACCCGGCTACTGTAGTGTAGGCCGAGTATATGGTCCGATTGATACCAGGCCACTGTACTGTTGCTATGGTCCGGTAGTGAAGGGGTTAACCACAGAATTTCATAAAGAACAAATATACACTGCAGTCCAAAAGTATTGGGACAGTTTTGGCTCTATATTCCAGCACTTTGGATGTGAAATGATACAATGACTTTGACGTTAAAGTGCAGATGATATTTGTGCTTCTGTAACTTTCTCACTCGTCAGTATTCACGATTCATTCAGGATTATCCGCAATCAGGCTAGCATCCACATTGATGTAGAAGTGTTCAAAAACATATTGTATTCTTATTTAAAATAAAAGTGACTTCAAAATGACACAACAAATTATGTACCATTCATTTCTATTGGTCACAAAATCATCTGAAACACAACCAAAACAAACAGCAAATACCTCCAACCAATTTGTAGAGTCCAAGCTTGATGTAGTCATTGCGTGCTATGAATATGGGGCCAAATACTGTACCTAACTTTTGACTACTTTAATACATACACTGCTCAAAAAAATTAAGGGAACACTAAAATAACACATCCTAGATCTGAATGAATTAAATAATGTTATTAAATACTTTTTTCTTTACATAGTTGAATGTGCTGACAACAAAATCACACAAAAATAATTTATGGAAATCCAATTTATCAACCCATGGAGGTCTGGATTTGGAGTCACACTCAAAACTAAAGTGGAAAACCACACTACAGGCTGATCCAACTTTGATGTAATGTCCTTAAAACAAGTCAAAATGAGGCTCAGTAGTGCGTGTGGCCTCCACGTGCCTGTATGACCTCCCTACAACGCCTGGGCATGCTCCTGATGAGGTGGCGGATGGTCTCCTGAGGGATCTCCTCCCAGACCTGGCCTCCCAGCACCTGGACCTAAACTCCTGGACAGTCTGTGGTGCAACGTGGCGTTGGTGGATGGAGCGAGACATGATGTCCCAGATGTGCTCAATTGGATTCAGGTCTGGGGAACGGGCGGGCCAGTCCATAGCACCAATGCCTTCCTCTTGCAGGAACTGCTGACACACTCCAGCCACATGAGGTCTAGCATTGTCTTGCATTAGGAGGAACCCAGGGCCAACCGCACCAGCATATGGTCTCACAAGGGGTCTGAGGATCTCATCTCGGTACCTAATGGCAGTCAGGCTACCTCTGGCGAGCACATGGAGGGCTGTGCGGCCCCCCAAAGAAATGCCACCCCACACCATGACTGACCCACCGCCAAACCGGTCATGCTGGAGGATGTTGCAGGCAGCAGAACGTTCTCCACGGCGTCTCCAGACTGTCACGTCTGTCACATGTGCTCAGTGTGAACCTGCTTTCATCTGTGAAGAGCACAGGGCGCCAGTGGCGAATTTGCCAATCTTGGTGTTCTCTGGCAAATGCCAAACGTCCTGCACGGGGTTGGGCTGTAAGCCCAACCCCCACCTGTGGACGTCGGGCCCTCATACCACCCTCATGGAGTCTGTTTCTGACAGTTTGAGCAGACACATGCACATTTGTGGCCTGCTGGAGGTCATTTTGCAGGGCTCTGGCAGTGCTTCTCCTGCTCCTCCTTGCACAAAGGCGGAGGTAGCGGTCCTGCTGCTGGGTTGTTGCCCTCCTACGGCCTCCTCCACGTCCCCTGATGTACTGGCCTGTCTCCTGGTAGCGCCTCCATGCTCTGGACACTACGCTGACAGACACAGCAAACCTTCTTGCCACAGCTCGCATTGATGTGCCATCCTGGATGAGCTGCACTACCTGAGCCACTTGTGTGGGTTGTAGACTCGGTCTCATGCTACCACTAGAGTGAAAGCACCGCCAGCATTCAAAAGTGACCAAAACATCAGCCAGGAAGCATAGGAACTGAGAAGTGGTCTCTGGTCACCACCTGCAGAACCACTCCTTTATTGAGGGTGTCTTGCTAATTGCCTATAATTTCCACCTGTTGTCTATTCCATTTGCACAACAGCATGTGAAATTTATTGTCAATCAGTGTTGCTTCCTAAGTGGACAGTTTGATTTCACAGAAGTGTGATTGACTTGGAGTTACATTGTGTTGTTTAAGTGGTCCCTGTATTTTTTTGAGCAGTGTATATAAGTGAATTTTTCCCAATAATTTTGGTCCCCTAAAATGGGGGGACTATGTAAAAAAAGTGCTGTAATATCTAAACGGTTCACCCGATATGAATGTAAATACCCTCAAATTAAAGTGGACAATCTGTACTTTAACATCGTGGTCATTGTATCATTTCAAATCCAAAGTGCTGGAGTACAGAGACAAAACAACAACAAAGGTGTCACTGTCCCAATACTTTTGGCGTTTACTGTAGTGAATTATAGGATCTGCATGGAGGTAACACTACGTGTCTCACCCTCAGATATGGTCTTCATGATGTGGAGGAAACACATGAGCAGACTGCGCGTCTCGGCCTGGTCCAGCTTGTCAAAGCGAGATCCAAAGCCTATCAGAGACTGAGGCCGGGCAAACTGATGACAGGGAGAGTGAGGGAAGGGAGGATGGGAGAGAAAAGGGGGGAGTTAGGGAGAGGGGGGAGAGAGGGGGAGGTAGAGTGAGAGGGGGGGGTTGGCAGAGAGAGAAGGAGAAAGACACATGGATTCTTGTTCATGCAATAGGTATAATATTGTTGTTCTTTCTTTAAGCCAGCACAGTCTGCACAGCATTTCCGGATATGACATTCCGCTGAGTGACTCATCTTTCACACCTTTTCACATCCGTCCATCTTCTCGCTGTTCCTGTCGCTGGTGCTGGGGTTGGACTCTATGCTAATCAGAGAACCCCGCGAGTCGGCATGGTTACCCGTGGAAACAGCCAGGGAGGAGAAGGCTGGGGGTAGGAGAAGGGTTAGAGGTTATGGTGCAGACACAGTTGCAAACACGCATACACACATGCAAAAGTATGCACACACCCACGCACGCACGCACGCACGCACGTACTCACACACACACACACACACACACACACACACACACACACACACACACACACACACACACACACACACACACACACACACACACACACACACACACACACACACACACACACACACACTACCTGTGATGGAGTTGAGCACTTCTTTGGAAAAGGAGGCATCCACCGAGTTACCATGGCGAATGACGTGAGCCACAGGACCTGCCACACCCCCTCCCACACTCAGGTCATCTCTTGAACCCTGGAGAGGGGGAAAGAGTTTGCTGGAACACCACTAGGCCAGAGGGATACATTTCACTGTGACACCACTAGGCCAGTGAGAAACATTTCAGTGCGACACCACTAGGCCAGAGGGATACATTTCACTGTGACACCACTAGGCCAGTGAGAAACATTTCAGTGCGACACCACTAGGCCAGTGAGAAACATTTCACTGTGACACCACTAGGCCAGTGAGAAACATTTCAGTGCGACACTATGCTAAAGGGAAACATCTCACTGTGACACCACTAGGCCAGAGGGAAACATCTCACTGTGACACCACTAGGCCAGAGGGAAACATCTCACTGTGACACCACTAGGCCAGAGGGAAACATCTCACTGTGACACCACTAGGCCAGAGGGAAACATCTCACTGTGACACCACTAGGCCAGAGGGAAACATCTCACTGTGACACCACTAGGCCAGAGGGAAACATCTCACTGTGACACCACTAGGCCAGAGGGAAACATCTCACTGTGACACCACTAGGCCAGAGGGAAACATCTCACTGTGACACCACTAGGCCAGAGGGAAACATCTCACTGTGACACCACTAGCACAAAGGGAAGAATTTCACGGACACCACTAGGCTAGAGGGAAATATTATACTGTAACACCACTGGGCCAGAGGGAAACATTTCACTTTGACTCCTCTGGCCCAGTTCACTGCAACATCAGTGAGCAAGGTATTGGAGTCAGAGTCTAGAGAGTCTGCCTGGGTAAAGCTCGATTCCACTACCTGTCAATGACGAATATAAAAACAAAACATTTCCCTTCCAGGTTCTCCCGAGGCACGTCTAATATAAATGGGAACCATAAATGCAGGTTCCCCTTATTAAAGCTTAATTACCGTTTCCTGTGTTTAAAAGTAACATTAGCGGTTGTGCCTGTGTAAACGTTTATCCCTGCCCTTCCTCTCTCTCCCTCTCTCTCTCCCCCTCCCTCCACCGCTCCCTCCCTAGCCTCTGTGAACGGTGCTGTGACTGGACATACATGACCCTAAAGTAGCACTGCGGGCCGCGCCAAACTATGACATCACGACAACAACAGTGGCTTTGTGGCACTTTGCTTGGTCATGGGCAGGGCTGCAGTCAATCAGGGCTGCAGTGGAGGCTCTTACTTGGTCACTGGAGGTGAAGTAGATGGGGAAGAGGTCTCGGAGGAAGAAGCGAGGCATGTTGTCCAGGATGAGGCCGTACAGAGGCAGGTAGAGGGACGCTATTCTCGCCTGCTTATCCTGGAGAATATGAAGAGAGAGGGAGGAGAGAGAGGGGGAGGGGCAGAGGGAGGAAAGAGAGGGGTGGCAGAGAGAGAGGAGAGAGAAATAGAGAATGGGAGGAGAGAGAGAGGAGTTTGAGGGGGAGGGAGAAAGGCAGGGAATAGAGAGAGAGAGAGAGAGAATTTGAGACAGACAGAGAGACAAAGAGAGAGAGAGAGAAAGAGAGAGAGAGAGAAAGACTGATAGTGAGCAACAGACCTACAGAGAGTAACTATCAGGGGTTTTAAACTCTGCGTGATTGAGAGAGCGAGAAACAGAGATCTGTCAACAGTTGTACAGTGTTGGGTTTGGCAGGCTCCTAATCTCAGATGGGATCTGGCTGTCTGGGGTTGAGTCCAAAATGGCACCCTATTCCCTACATAGTTCACTACTCTTGACCAGAGCCCTATGGGAACTATAGGGAATAGGATGCCATTTGGGACGCAACCTAGATCCTTCCCAGCACCCCACTCCATGCCACCTCCTCTCCTCGAGTGCTCAGAGGTCCCAGTGAGAATGGCGCATTACATAGTCTGCTTCCTGTACACAGGACCGCAGGGTAGGGTGTGTGTGTCAGAGAGCGTGTGCGCCCAGTTTAATGATTTCCTGCTGTTTCAAATCCTCATAGCCATCACTGTAATGCGCCTCTCACTCCTAACACACACACACGCGCTTTAAGTCAACCCAATATCTGTGAGAAAATCTTGACACCGAAAACAATCCTGGAAGTGTGAAGTGATGACAGGCAAATATTTAAAAAGTGAATTTTACTGTGTTTCAGTCAGCTATAGTACATTGTACACTGTCCAATGAAAATATTTCAGTTTCCTGTGTGGAACATATTGGAACAGTCTGGTCCCAGATCTGTTTGCGCTTCAGCCAACTCACAACGTTTTTTAATATGTTTTATTTCACCTTTATTTAAACAGGTCAATGGTAATCAGAGGAGTTGACTAAACTAAAACATGTCTGGAAGCAGGCTAATATTGCTACAAGGCCCTAGCTTACTTTCACATCTCTTTCTTACAGACATACACTACATGACCAAAAGTATGCTCATCGGACATCTCATTCCAAAATCATGGGCATTCATATGGACTTTGCTGCTACAACAGCCTCCACTCTTCTGGGAAGGATTTCTACTAGATGTTGGAACATTGCTGCGGGGATTTGCTTCCATTCAGCCACAAGAGCATTAGTGAGGTTGGGCACTGATGTTGGGCGATTAGGCCTGGCTCGCAGTCGGCGTTTCAATTCATCCCAAAGGTGTTCGATGGGGTTGAGGTCAGGGCTCTGTGCATGCCAGTTTGAAGCACAGAATCGTCTAGAATATCATTGTATGCTGTAACGTTAAGATTTCCCTTCACTGGAACTAAGGGGCCTATCCCGAACCATGAAAACAGCCCCAGACCATTATTCCTCCTCAACCAAAATGTACAGTTGCACTATGCATTGGGGCAGGTAGCGTTCTCCTGGCATCCGACAAACCCAGATTCGTCCGTCGGACTGCCAGACGGTGAAGCGTGATTCATCACCTCAGAGAACGCGTTTCCATTGCTCCAGAGTCCAATTGCGATGAGCTTTACATCACTCCAGCCAACGCTTTGCATTGTACATGGTGATCTTAGGCTTGAGTGCGGCTGCTCGGCCATGGAAACCCATTTTATGAATCTCTCGACGGACAGTTCTTGTGCAGACGTTGCTTCCAGAGGCAGTTTGGAACTCGGTAGTATAGAGACAAACCCAGTGTTGCTAGTAAGTGTTGCAGGACAGATTATTTTTACGCGCTTCAGCACTCGCCGGTCCCGTTCTGTGAGCTTGTGTGGCCTATCACTTCGCGGCTGAGCCGTTGTTACTCCTAGACGTTTCCACTTCACAATAACAGCACATAACAGTTGACCGAGGCAGCTCTAGCAGGGCAGAAATTTGGCGAACTGACCTGTTGGAAAGGCCATTCTATTGCTAATGTTTGTCAATGGAGATTGCATGGCTGTGTGCTCAATTTCATAAACCTGTCAGCAACGGGTGCGGCTGAAATAGCCAAATCCACTAATTTGAAGGGGTGTCCATATACTCTTGCATATACAGTGTACTTCTAGACTATAGGGCTCTGGTCAAAAGTAGTGCTCTATACAGAAAATACGGTCCCATTAGGGACACATGTTATATATCATCTGGTGCCCGCTACATGGTGCTGGCGTGCGTGGCGTACCTTCATGGCGTAGCGGGCGTCCAGCGAGTGCTTGGCCATCAGGTTCTTGAGGCTGGCGAGGGCCAGGTGGCGCAGGTCCTGCTCATCCTGCAACGCCAGGCCCAGCTCCCGTAGCAACAAGCCCGTCAGGAAGTGCTTCCTGCAGAACTCGCCCGTCAGGCTGTACTCTGGCACATCCACTAGGGTGGAGAGTAAGGAGGGAGAGAGAGGGGTTTGGGGGGGGGAAGGGGGAGAGAAAGAGGAAGAGAGATAGAGTTAGAGAGAGAGATATGGAGAGGGGGTTGTGGGTGGCAGAGAGAGAGAAAGAGAGAGAGAGAGCTCAGTGCCCTAAAAGCATCCAAGTTTCTCAACTTGCTTTATAGCAGAGACCAGACAGCTATGGTCCTTCCTTCTTGGAGGAACCCTTACATTAAAACTAACACTTTAGAATTGACTAAATTGATGTCAGCTAATCCTTTTAGGGAGTGGTTAGCGCCGTCTCAGGGAACCAGAGCTGGTTCTAGTTCCTAGTACCACTACACTAAACTCAATTCTGGTTTGTTTATTCCACCCAGTGCCAGTCGTATGGTGAAGAACATCAGTACAACATCATGCGAATATCACAATATATCATAAAAAGGGGCCGATAGTTACCCTGAGCACTTTGCGTTTCTTGTGATGCATTGTCTGAAATGGACAGGAAAGAGAAAGAACAGAAAAGAAAGTGTTAAGCGGTGTAACGAATGAAGATGAATGCAACGGTGTTAAAACCTAAGACGGACTTGGATTGGGTCCCTGTGAACCCTAGATGACTTCTGACCTGTGATGCGAGCGGAGGGGAGGGGCAGACTGAGAGGGATGTAGTGCTCGTGGTTGCACACCTCTCGCAGGAACTCAAACTTGAACTCACACAGCACCTGTTGAGAGAAACGTCGGGGTCACAACCTGATTGACCGAATAAAAACACCACAACATCTCTGAAGTACATTGTTTTCTATTCTAGTATCTATTTCATTGTTTTCTATTCTAGTATCTATTTCATTGTTTTCTAATGCTTTCTATTTTACAGTGAGTGACATTGGCTATTATACCGACGGATAAGGAAATACTTTATTCACACAATTCTGTGACTGAGAGACAGAATGAGAAGGATGTGTGTATGTGTGTGTGTTTGTACATGTGTGCGAGTGTGTGTGTAACCTTGTTGTCAGTGGCTGTGATCATGTTGACATAGTTGCTGATCAGCTTGAAGGTGAACCCTCGGTCCATGAGGGTGAAGCAACGCTGGAGGGAGGGAGGAAAAGAGGGAGGGATGGATGGATGGATGGAAGGAGGGGAGAGGGGGAGGGAGATAGGGAGGAGAGGAGGGAGGTAGGGAAAGAGGGAGTGATGGATGGAGGAAGGGAGAGAGGGAGAGTCGGGGTCAGCATTAGTTAATGAAGAACATGAAAGAGAGAGACCATTTCATAATTTCACAACACAATTAAAAACATGCTCCGGAACTTTGGAGACTTCCAAGTATCTTTTAAACCTCCGGCTTCCGGCTAGATGTGTCAACGTGTAGTTCATACATGCATAATCTATAAGCAGAATTACTGTCTTACCTCAGTTAGCCACGAAATCCCATGTTTTTAGGGAAGCTGTGCTGCGCCATTTTCCCTATATTTTCCCCCACGTGGGCCAACCCCCTAGCAATTCAAGTTCTAGCCAATGAGCTTCAGCCCCTCGCATTTGAGTGACATCTAGCAAGAGGTACATCATGCACCCAGAGCAGACAGAGGGAGAGCAATGAAGTGGTGCACATATCTGCACTTATGTGACGTAGTATGCAATTTTCGGGGACCACTTGTGGCTCACGAGTGCTACTTTCAGAACTACTGTCTAAAAAGTACACACAAGTACCGGAGAATCTCTTTAAGGAAATCAATATCGAACAATAGTCAGCAGCGGAAGGGAAGCCATTTTCATTTACAGTTAGCTTAATTGCATTTATCTCCGCTTCATTAGTCAGGGAACACAAATGTATTACCATTGGCAGCATTTGAGCTCGATCTCAACAAGTGATAAGGACAGCTCCCTAAGCATGTAATGTGTGTGTGTGTGTGTGTGTGAGTGTGTGATGCCCACCTTGACAAAGGCTGCCACAGCCAGGTTTGCACTGCGGGTCTCCTCTGCCAGCTCCTTGTTCTTCCAGAAGATGTGGTCGGACACGGTCATGACTAGGCTCTCCAGACGACCCAGGTAGGTTGAAGGGAACCTCTGTGGTCGAGGGAGCTGACCACACATAATATGGAACTTAACATATAGGCCTAATGTATAAGTTGCACTAGCAACACTAAGGTCATAGGTTCAATTCCAGCAGGGACCACATATACATACTACAAAATGTATGAACTAACAGCACTGAATGGTACAGTGGGACATAGGACAGATGCAGGTCCAATATATGGTCGGATGGTAGGCTCGAGAGAATCTGAATGTATGTGACTTGAGTATTAACTTTCCAGTGTTTTCCATACTGCACGTATTATAGTGTATTGTGTTCGTGTTTTTGTATGCGGACTTTAGAAAAATAATTTTCCTGTAATAGGACAATAAATTATATTGTATCGTACTGTAAGTCGCTTTGGATATAAGTGGCATATACACACACCGGCCAGTATATTAAGTACACCCCCCCGTTCACGGAAATGGATCGCTCCTACAGACAGTGAGTCATGCGGCTGTGGTTTGCTATATAAAGCAGCAATCAAGGCATTCAGTTACTGTTCGAATGAACGTTCGAATGGGCAAAACAAGTGACCTAAGCGACTTTAAGCGTGGTATGATTGTTGGTGCCAGGTGCGCCGGATCCAGTCTCTCAGAAACAGCCATCCTCCTGGGCTTTTCATACACGACAGTATCTAGGGTTTACCGAGGATGGTGTGACAAACAAAAAACATCCAGTCAGCGGCAGTCCTCTGGGCTAAAACAGCTTGTTGATGAGAGAGGTAGAAGGAGAACAGCAAGAATAGTACAAGCTAACACTCGGGCCACAAACAGACAAATAACAGAGCAGTACAACAGGTGGTGTGCAGAACAGCATCTCGCAATGCACAACTTGTCAATCCTTGTCACGGATGGGTTATTGCAGCAGACGACCACACTGGGTTCCACCCCTATCAGCTAAAAACAAGAAGGAGTGGCTCCAGTGGGCACGCCATCACTAACACTGGACAATGGAGGAGTGGACATCACCTGGAACATGACAGCGAGTTCCGTTTACTGAGTGTCCTGGTCAGTCCCCAGACTTCAACCCAATAGATCATCTTTGGGATGAGCTGGAACAGGCTGTTCGCAGCACGAATGTACTGCTGTCCAGTCTGCAACAACTGCTTGATGACATCGCGTCAGCATGGACCAACATCCCTGTGGAACATTTCCGACACCTTATAGAATGCCCCGAAGAATTCAGGCTGTTCTGGAGGCAAATGGGGGTCCAACCTGCTACTAGATGGGTGTACCTAATAAACTGGCAAGGGAGTGTATATGTATATATTATGCTATGTTATGTATATAACATATATGTTATGTTTCTATACCTTGACATTGTCTGAGTCCACTAGATGCTGGGCCATGGACTTGACAATGAGCTCAAAGAAGAACCAGGAAAACTGCAGCAGACAGGGGTAAAAGGTCAAACAGGGGTCAGATTATGCGCGTCACGTTCAGTTAAGCACTCAGGGTCACATTCAACGGCACAATGAGATAGAAATATATAATGTAGAGCATATAGACTGCTTTGCTATGTAAGATAAGGCATCCTATCATGTCCATGCATGACATTTCTAGGTATGACTTTATTTGGATAGTCCCAAATAGGTTTGTAGATGTTCAGTAGATGTCCAACTAACTGTCAACATTTCAACAACATTTCAATGAACTATTCACTAACCCTTAACCCTTACTCTAACCCTAACCCTAACCCTTACTCTACCCTAACCCTTACTCTAACCCTAAACCTAACCGTAACCCTAGCAAGCAGTTGCATGTCAACAGAGTAGCAGTTGACAGTTTGTTGACCGTGTGAGCATCTGTAGATCATGGGACTATCCACCCAAATGACACCCTATTCCCTTCACAGTGCACTATTTTTGACCAGAGCCCTATGGTTTCCTTAAAGGGAATAGGGTGTCATTCGGGACTGGGCGTGGCGGCCATCTAGGCTCACCCTGAGGATGTTCCTGACGGCTGGCTGCTCGTTGCTCTTCAGGTCAGAGGTCATGCCCTTGGCCAGCTCCTCGTGGACCGTCCGGAAGCCGTGCGACTCCGCCTTGAACACAAACTGACCACCGCAGTGGAGAGAACAAGGTCAATGAGACAGACGGCCAGAGACACAGAGAGTCCGACAGAGACAGACACAGAGACAGACACAGAGACGGACACAGAGACAGACACAGAGACAGACACAGAGACAGACACAGAGAGTCCGACAGAGACAGACACAGAGACAGACACAGAGAGTCCGACAGAGACAGACACAGAGAGTCCGACAGAGACAGACACAGACACAGAGACAGACACAGAGACAGACACAGAGACAGACACAGAGACGGACACAGAGACAGACACAGAGACAGACACAGAGAGTCCGACAGAGACAGACATAGAGACAGACACAGAGACAGACACAGAGACAAACACAGAGACAAACACAGAGACAGACACAGAGACAAACACAGAGACAGACACAGAGACAGACACAGAGACAGACACAGAGACAGACACAGAGACAGACACAGAGACAAACACAGAGACAAACACAGAGACAGACACAGAGACAAACACAGAGACAAACACAGAGACAAACACAGAGACAGACACAGAGAGTCCGACAGAGACAGACACAGAGACAGACACAGAGACAGACATAGAGACAGACATAGAGACAGACAGACAGAGACAGACACAGAGACAAACAGACAGAGACAGAGAGACGTGCTGTACCGACACACTTTTTCCTCTCTCTCACATACTGTACACACATTACTAGCATCAAGGGAACCAAACATGCAACATGCTTGGCTCTGCATTTAATTAAACCTATATATATTAACATAACAACACCGATTAAGGTTGATGTAATCAGAGTTATGAGGAATAAGAAAAAGATACTGAGTTGGACAAAATTAGCTTATTTTGGCAAAGCATCTCTTTTTCTCTTTTTGTGAGAAATGTTCCACCCACACTGTATGTGTATGACACACACACCTCATTACCACTGACGTCACCCACTTGAGTTTGTTAATGAACTATGGTAACCACACACACATATGCATCGACGCACACACACATACACTTCTGTGCACCCAGGCACACACACCCACACCCACACGGCGAGAAAGCACTGGCCGAAAATTGCTTGCTGCTAGCCCCCCCCCCCCCCCCCAGCAGCATGCCAATCAGTTGCCATAGTAACGGCAGTTTCATTACAGTGGCCCTCCCATTCTTTCCCCTCCTCCATTTCTCTTTCTGCCCCTCTTAAAGATCAAGTGTAGGATTCTCCTTTTCTTTCTACCAGACATGAAAAAGCTGGTTCTATTCTCCATTTCCCTTTCTCACTTTGTCTCTTCCTCTCTCTCTTTGTCTGTCTGTCTCTCTCTCTATCTCTCTCTTCTTAACAAGCATGCCTTGCTTTTTTTATTGAAAAGGCTCTGTGTCCTTGTTTGCCTTCCACCAGACACCCCCCTTCTCTCCTCCACACAGCCATGCTTATCTGTGTGTGAGCGGAGAGCCATGTGTGTGTGTGTGGCAGACTCTCTCTTCTCTCTGTGTCCACAGTGTTCTGGGCACATTACCCTAGCCCCTCAGCCACGCTCCTGCACTCACCACACCCCACAGCCCCCACCTCTGCCCACATACACACCCACACACACACACACACACACACACTCTCACGTGTAAACGTGCACACACACAAAGCTTCCTTCTCTCCCTTCACAAATGAAGCTGTCTGTGTGCTACTCTCCTCCCCTCCTCTCTGCTCTCCTCCCATGCCATCCCCTCTCTTCTCTTCTCCTCTCTGTTCCCCTTCTCTCCTCTCCTCTCATCCCAACCCCTCTCCTCTACCCTATGACACTACCTGGCTAAACAACTGCAGAATCTGAGCCTCGCTGTTCCTGCAAGACAGGGCTAACATCCCAATGAAATGAGCACCATACCTTTATGTAGGAGTGCAGGTAGTGGTCTAGGTTTTCTTCATGGCACTTAGCAACGATGTGGACCAGCACCCTGGTGAAACACATGCCAACAAGGTGGTCACTCAGTCATCATCATTATCTGGCAACATTCGTAACCTGGCAACATTCTATTGCTAATCTGGCAATATTCATGATGTGGCAACATGTATCCCTGCAGGATCCTGTAGCAGTGAGAGTGGTCTGTGGCCTGCAGTGCCTCATCCTACCTGGTGGTGGTGGTGGTGACTTCGTCGTTGTCGTTCTGGGTGAGGACCTTGAACAGCTGGTTGAAGAGCACCGGCAGGAAACGAATTATCACCGGAATCTTCTCAATGCTCAGTAAGCCCTGTGGGAGAGAGAGAAGAAAGAGAATCAGAGACAGAGCGATAGCCATAGAGAGAGAGAGAAAGACACAGTCAGCGATGGGGTGTATAGTATGGGAGCGGAATGCAGAGATGTGAAGTCATCCCTCTATCCTCCCTCCCTTCCTTCATTTCTCCAGACCTTCAGGCAGTTGAGGAAGTTTGAGGTAGGTGACTGGGAGAGGTCCGTCTCTCGTTTTTGGCACTGCTGGAAGAAGCGATTCAGGTGAGGCTCCTGGCGATCAAAGAGAGAAGACACGGTCACAACCAGAACCACTATCACTGAGTGGAGATGAGGACTAACTGAATCTGCATCCCAAACGGAACCCTACAAAGTCTATTCGTTTTGACCAGAGCCCTATGGTCAAAAGTAGTGCACTAAATAAGGGATAGGGTTCCCTTTGGGGCACAATCCTAAAAACACGATGGGATAACAAGGATTGTCTTGCTGGAGTTGAGACCCGTTAAAGTTTGGTTAAATACACTTTTTTATTTTAAGAACAAAGTCTACTTGTGGCAGTTCCAAGGAGTGGCAGGGTAAAGCCAGACTCTTACCTGAGTGTAGACTGTGGAGAGGACATTGGTGGAGACCTTGAATATGGGCTTACCTCCGTCCACCCACTTCAGATCCGAGCCGTTCTGGGGGAGGAGAGGGAGGAAGGGTCACTAAGCACCAGGGAGATCCATGCTTGCTTAACACTTTACTGTTGTTCCCTTTGGTGTGCTCTCTTCATACCCCCCTCTCTCTCTCTCTCTCTCTCTCTCTCTCTCTCTCGATTCTATTTTATGACATGACAAAACTTACATTTGTGTTAACAAAGCAAAAATGCCTTCTCTTTCAATGACTCTCCCCTTCCATCCAAAAATGATCTTTCTACTTTCCCCCTATTTTCTCTCTTATCTCCCTCCCTCCCCCTTGCTCCCTTCCATTCATCTCACCCCCCCCCCCCCCCCCCCCCACCTTAGTAGATCCGGGTTCTTTGACGAGCAGGTACCCAGGGGGCAGGCTGCAGGACACAGGGATGTTGAACTCCTGTGAGGCCAGGCGACCCTCTCTGAGCAGAGGCAGCCACGAGTAGCCCACTGCAGTCACACACGCACAGACACAATGCACAGGGCGTACACACACACACACACACACACAGGTGAAAGAACACATGGGAAAACACTATACTGTATGTAATGTGTAAATCAATCAATCAAATGTATTAATAAAGCCCTTGTTATATCAGCAGTTGTCACAAAGTCCTTTTACAACCTGTCCTAGACAACCAAAGAGCAAGAGCACAGTAGTAATGGCCTGTAGATGTCGCACGCACCACCACACTCCTGGGTTCGATAACACAATCACAACAATGTTGCTGCACAGTGATAAGCTTACGCCGACTAGCTACCATCCACTGCATTGACAGACTTGTCATAAAGGCAGTATTAATACATGCCATCTAACAGATGCTTTTATACAAGCATATATTTTCAGACTGCTGGCCGCAGCGGGAATCAAACCCACGACCCTGGAATGTCGCGAACACCACAGGATCACAGTATGTCTCCTTCCTCCCTACCTGGGGTCTCCAGGGCCTCCTTCTTCTTGGAGTTGGTCTTGGCGTTGATGTCACAGGTCACATGGTAGAAGGAGAAGAGTAGATGGTGCTTCTCGTGGAGCTGGGTGGGCAACTCAATCTTCACCTGGCACGCAGAGGATGAAACCAAGGACCATTTCGCAAGCAGGCACAGAAATGAAATCAAATCCCAATTTATTGTGCATTAAACAAAAGCCTCAATACATCAAAAAAAGAAGATGAATTGACAACTGGTGTCACAGTGGTGAACAATCACCGAGCCACTAAATTCCAGGGTGAAGGTTCCCCTGGGTACAGATCTAGTATCATCTTCCCCTTCCCCCAATCCGAACCCTGACCATTAGTGGGGGAAATGCAAAACTGACCCAAGATCAGCATCTGGGGGCAGCTTTATCCTATACCAGCCACTACACGGTGAAGGCTCTAGCCTGGCAGCACATGTCTGATTGTGCATCAACCTCTCTCCTTCATGATAATGAGCATCAGAGGAGTTGGCCTCAGCACAAACAAAACTGGCTACCAGGCAATAAGAGCCCTGCACGTACCCCGTCCAATCAATCTCTTCCCATGCCTCTCCCCCTGTCCTTCCATCTCTAGCCATATACCTCTTCAACCCTCTCCTTCCACACTCACCTCATCATAGAAGTCTGGGTTCTGGGAGTGGTGAAGGACTATGGAACAGGCTGCTGTGGTGTAAACTGGACCCCCAGGCTTGCCGTATATGCACTGAGGCAGCAAGTTAAAAAACAATAAGAGAAAAGTGAAGTTTTTCCAAAAATCCACCATGATACTCTAAATGCTATCAATGACAGAGAAGATACTACACCTTCAAAGGTTTGGCAACTTCCTCATCTGAACTTCGAAACTCCACGTAGACTGCAAGGTTACGAGCCTGTGAATGAAAATAACATTGTTACATTTGTGGGCATACAGTATTTCACGCGTGTCTGCAAAGGGGTCCCATATAAGTCAAATTGAATCAAATTGTATTGGTCACATCCACATATTTAGCAGATAATATTGCGGGTGTAGTGAAATGCTTGTGTTCCTAGCTCCAACAATGCAGTAGTATCTAACAATTCACAACAATACGCACACATATAAAAGTAAAATAATGGAATTTAAAAAATCTATAAAAATTAGGAAGAGCAATTTGAGTGACATTGCCTAAAATACAGTAGAATAGAGTATATACATATGAAATGTACAGTGTGACTTGTGTGTCTACTACATGTCCTTTCCTTAATATCTAGAAGAGTTTTCACAATATCAGTATCACAATACTACATTATTCCATGGCAAAAAAAAACATTTTTGTAAACCTGTTTCATGTCAAATAGTGTGTGGTATAGCTGGGAGAATAAACAAACGGGACTCTGGGTGACAACATATGGCTTTTTCTTTCCAACATTAGGTTGGTTTTCCTCAAAATTAAGTTTGCTTCAAATGTTGTTTCCTTGCCATGATATTTGTGAGTATATCTAGTATACATTACAAGGCATGTGTGGGTTTGGGTGTGTACGGTACCTTGGCGAAGCTCTTCTGGCTGTCGTATTTGAGGTGTCTGGGGTAGACGTAGACATGGTTCTTGTAGATGCGGTGTGGCTGGGTGAACTTGGTGGAGTCCTGGACAAACTCCTCCACCTCCACGGTGGCCTGGTGCTGGCTGCAGTCCTCGAAAGGCTTGACGGGCACGTAGGATGACGTCACACAGTCTGCAGGTAGACGTCTTTATTATTTTGGAATTTATGTGAGTGTAATGTCTACTGTTCATTTTGTATCGTTTATTTTATTTTTGTGTATTATCTATTTCACTTTCTTTGGCAATGTAAACATATGTTTCCCATGCCAATAAAGCCCTTCAATTGGATTGGAGAAAGATAGAGATGGAGAGAGAGGGGTAGAAAGAGAGATAGAGAGGGGAGAGGTAGAGAGACAGAGACAGAGAGTGAGAGAGAGGACATCTGTAATACTTGTAACACTGATGGCTATCAACAGTAGAGAGAGAGAGGGAGAGAGAGGGGTAGAAAAAGAGATAGAGGGGGAAGAGATAGAGAGAGAGAGAGGGAAAGAGAAAATAAAGAGAGAGAAGGAGAAGGAGAGACATGAGGGGTGTTGAAAGAAAGAAAAGAGTGTTCCGACTTACTTGGATGCTCCATAGGGACATAGTCCACAGTGATGTCCAGGTTCCCTGGAATGGTCTGCAGTTTACTGGTCTTCTCAGCCCTGCAAAGACACAGAGAGAGCCAAGGAATGGGTGAGCAGTGAGCACCATACATTCCCTATGACTAGGGCCAGGAGTTTTCCAGGTCAGTTTAGATGGTCATGACAAACTCTATGACTCTGACCTAAAAAGGAATCTGGACCATGGGGTTGAACTGACATGATTTGGTCTGTATCCCAAATGGCAACCTATTTCCCATATAGTGCTCTACTTTCAACTCAAGCCCTATGGGACCTGGTCAAAAGTTGTGCACTAAATAGGGAATTGGGTGCCATTTGGGATGCAGCCTTGATATCTTTTCGGTGGCCTACCTCCTGTATTCCGACACCAGCTTGATGAGATCTTCGGTGGAGATCTTGTTGCTCTCCTGTTTGAAGAGGGGCGAGAAGCGAGACTCCCGGTCCACCGTCCCCTGATTGTCCTTAAACACAGACCTGAGACAGACAGCAAGACAAGGCAGACAGACAGACGGACGGACGGGCAGGCAGGCAGAACAGACAAGGCAGACAGACAGACGGACGGATGCACAGACAGGACAGACAGGACAATAGTTTTGAGTGTAAGATACTGTGAAAAGTGATCAATTACCTACACCTTTATAGACATTCCTTGTGACGCAGTAACGGCAGTTTGATCATTAAAGGAGAAACGGTCAATAAAAAGATATGGAGAGAGTAGGATTACAGAAAACACAGTTTGGCTCAGTGTCCCTTACCTGATGGACCAGGCAAATGGCATGTGGTACTTCCCCAGCTTACTGCAGAACTGCTTGTTGGATTTCAGCATCTTTTGAACCATCTTCAAAGGGACAGGAAGCGAAAGAGAGAGGGAGAAAGGGGGGCAGAGAGAGAGAGAGAAAGAAGGAAACATAGTTGATATTTTTAAGTCTGCCGGCGGGTTTCTGAAAACACACAAATAAATGATCCTTGACGTAGATAAATCTAAATCAACAGGGGTGTCAGGAACCTGGCAGGAGGTGCAGCGCTCCCCGTCTGCTCATCTACTCAACTTCCCAAACAAAGGCCAGGATTTCAGAATCCCACTCTGAATTCTGTGGGGGCATCTTGGAAAAAAAATATCGGAAAATCTACAGTATGAGGAAAAATGTACTTCCAAACCATCTGACCTCCCTGTGTGATTAATGGGCATTTAAAGAGCTTCACAAGAAATCCCACTGGAAAGACCCTGTAAAGGATGTGCATACCGCTGTTTTACTACTAAGGGCTTGGGGAAAACAAGCTGTGTTTTACTGTACATTGTTCTACACATTGACTCCCGTCCACTTATGCGACATAGATTTTCATAGACATAAGTCTTCCTGGTTGGAGGATTCACAAATTGGATTTGTAGTTTTTATTAGTTGTAAGTCTATAAGAAGTTTAAAAAAAAAATTGGCTGTTAATGTAAGTTTTTGTTTTGAATTAATATTATTACTACTACTACACAGTAGTTGCCATATTATTCTTGTTTCTAAGTATTCTTACATATATATATATATATATATACACATACATATATACAGACATACAAATTTTGCTTTTTTTGGTGGGGGGGGGGGCACTTGAAAACGAGATGGTGCATCTCAAGAGATTTCATCCTGCAAAACTTCAATTAAATAAATAAACTCAGCAAAAAAAGAAACGTCCTCTCACTGTCAATTTTCAGCAAACTTAACGTGTAAATATTTGTATGAACATAACAAGATGCAACAACTGAGACATAAACTGAACAAGTTCCACAGACATGACTAACAGAAATGGAATAATGTGTCCCTGAACAAAGGGGAGGTCAAAATCAAAAGTAACAGTCAGTATCTGGTGTGGCCACCAGCTGCATTAAGTACTGCAGTGCATCTCCTCCTCATGGACTGCACCAAATGTGCCAGTTCTTGCTGTGAGATGTTACCCCACTCTTCCACCAAGGCACCTGTAAGTTCCTGGACATTTCTGGGGGGAATGGCCCTAGCCCTCACCCTCCGATCCAATAGGTCCCAGACGTGCTCAATGGGATTGAGATCCGGGCTCTTCGCTGGCCATGGCAGAACACTGACATTCCTGTCTTGCAGGAAATCACGCACAGAGCGAGCAGTCTGGCTGGTGGCATTGTCATGCTGGAGGGTCATGTCAGGATGAGCCTGCAGGAAGGGTACCACATGAGGGAGGAGGATGTCTTCCCTGTTATGCACAGCGTTGAATTTGCTTGTAATGACAACAAGCTCAGTCCGATGATGCTGTGACCATGACGGACCCTCCACCTCCAAATTGATCCTGCTCCAGAGTACAGGCCTCGGTGTAACGCTCATTCCTTCAATGATAAACGTGAATCTGACCATCACTCCTGGTGAGACAAAACCGCGGCTCATCAGTGAAGAGCACTTTTTGCCAGTCCTGTCTGGTCCAGCAACGGTGGGTTTGTGCCCATAGGCGACATTGTTGCCGGTGATGTCTGGTGAGGACCTGCCTTACAACAGGCCTACAAGCCCTCAGTCCAGCCTCTCTCAGCCTATTGCGGACAGTCTGAGCACTGATGGAGGGATTGTGCGTTCCTGGTGTAACTCGGACAGTTGTTGTTGCCATCCTGTACCTGTCCCGCAGGTGTGATGTATGGGATGTACCGATCCTGTGCAGGTGTTGTTAAACGTGGTCTGCCACTGCGAGGACGATCAGCTGTCCGTCCTGTCTCCCTGTAGCACTGTCTTAGGCGTCTCACAGTACGGACATTGCAATTTATTGCCCTGGCCACATTTGCAGTCCTCATGCCTCCTTGCAGCATGCCTAAGGCACGTTCACGCAGATGAGCAGGGACCCTGGGCACCTTTCTTTTGGTGTTTTAGTAGAAAGGCAGAGTCAGTAGAAAGGCCTCTTTAGTGTCCTAAGTTTTCATAACTGTGACCTTAATTGCCTACCATCTGTAAGCTGATAGTGTATTAACGACCGTTCCACAAGTGCATGTTCATTAATTATTTATGGTTCATTAAACATGCATGGGAAACAGTGTTTAAACCCTTTACAATGAAGATCTGTGAAGTTATTTGGATTGTTACGAATTATCTTTGAAAGACAGGGTCCTGAAAAAGCTACGTTTCTTTTTTTGCTGAGTTTAGATGCATTTCTGGAAAACCTGGGAATTTTGGGAAAGTTGACAGAATTTTGTACCCATATCCATAGATAATAGGCTATAAAGGGAAACATACAGTTTCATGCTATAAGGTGAGGGGTGGTAGTTAGAGTGAATATAACGGTGTTGTAGAGTTGCGTCACCTTGCTGGAGTCTGTGTTTTTGATGTACGGCTCTGTTCCCGCGGCAATATTTCCCATCAGCACCTTCTCCACCCTCACCAAGAGAACAATGTCCGTGTGGGGATTCGTCACTGAGAAGATGGCCTGCCACACACACACACACACACACACACACACACACACACACACACACACACACACACACACACACACACACACACACACACACACACACACACACACACACACACACACACACACACACACACACACACACACACACAAAAACAGAGGAAAGGAGTAAGTATGCCATCTCTCTCTTCTCCCTATGACATTCCCAGTTCTGCCCCACCCCTCTGTGTGTTTCTGTACCCAATAGAAATAGAATGAGTAAAACGAATGCATGCTTTACTCCCATGGGTACACTTGGCTGAGTCAACTTCTATGACTGATCTTGAGTCAGTTTTGCATTTTCCCCACTAATGGTCAAGGTTAAGATTGGGGGAGGGGAACTGATCCTAGATCTGCCCCTTGGGGAAAGTTCCTCCGGAGCGTTGCTGTAGCCTACCTGTTTGGGGAAGCGGAGCCAGTCGTCCAGGTCCAGGCTGAGGTGACAGTCTCCAGGTCTCTTCTCTGCAGGGGAGCTCAGTCCATTCTCCTGCCCCGCCCCGGGCCCTCCCGACCCAGCCCCACCCAGCATCTGACGCACCGTCTCGTGGTTCAGGTCAACGTGGAAGTCAGCCGACACCTTCCTCCCCTCACGCACATCCAGCAGGGCCACAGTCACAAAGAAGGGCTCAATCTGATGGGAATACATTACACGTGATGAGCACCGTCAGGCCTAACTTAACCCAGGGCTTTATCAAGGTTTTCCAGCACATGGCTTTGACATGCTTGCTATGTTGTTCTACAATATGTAGGCAGGTTGATTCGGATTCAAACCTTCTCTTATTCCTACTCTCGCAACGTTAGCATAAGTATTGCACCAAGCAAATCCTTCAAAAGATTAACACTATTCACTTTCCAGTGACCACTGCACTCATTAGCTGATGTAGGATCAGCCACTGCAGCAGAGGAAACAACAATAGAGTGATAAGTGTAGTGACCACTGCACTCATTAGCTGATGTAGGATCAGCCACTGCAGCAGAGGAAACAACAATAGAGTGATAAGTGTAGTGACCACTGCACTCATTAGCTGATGTAGGATCAGCCACTGCAGCAGAGGAAACAACAATAGAGTGATAAGTGTAGTGACCACTGCACTCATTAGCTGATGTAGGATCAGCCACTGCAGCAGAGGAAACAACAATAGAGTGATAAGTGTAGTGACCATTGAGCACCATCAGTTATGTAATGCATGTTAATAAATGGTTGTTTCTGAACCCTAACCACACCCAATGAGACGTGTCTGTGTGGTTTTAAAGGTAGACTCAGCCATATGATGTTGCATGCACAAAGTACACACATAGTGGGTCAATTTCAGCAACAAGTAAGAGCGTTGAAGCGCGAGCCTAAACCTTTCCGCTGTTTTGGTCCCGTAGCGACTATTTTGTTGCAGCGTGAAGCACAGATACCCTGCGTGACCGTGTGATAGCAAAGTCTGGCATCGAGCTCATCTCAATATCATGCAGCGCTGTTCGTTGCAACGTCATCACGGTAAGTCTACCTTTAAGCCTTGGAGAACGGGGGGGTGTGTGTGTGTGTGTGTGTGTGTGTGTGTGTGTGTGTGTGTGTGTGTGTGTGTGTGTGTGTGTGTGTGTGTGTGTGTGTGTGTGTGAGTGAGTGTGTTTGTACTTGTTATTTTAAGGGGGTCTTACGTTGGTGACCGGACCCGTCTCGGTCTCATTGACGCAGCCCTGCAGCGTCAGGTTGAGGGATCGACAGGCGATCATCAGTCTCCTACCCAGCTTCTCCTCGAAGGGACGGACTGGGTGGCCCTCACCCCTAGGGTGCTCGCCCCGCGGACTCCTCAACACCTGACACACAACCAGACAGCATCAGAGGAGGGGCACACAATTGGAATATATATCAGTGGGCTGAAGTTGAATGTGATGAGTATGCTCTGGTCTGGACCAGAAGCCTGCAGACACAGAGGCCCTCCTGGGACACAGATGCCCATCCCTTACATTTTTTACATTTACATTTTAGTCATTTAGCAGACGCTCTTATCCAGAGCGACTTACAAATTGGTGCATTCACCTATAATATCCAGTGGAACAACCACTTTACAATAGTGCATCTAAATCTTTTACCTAACAGTACTTAATTAACAGGTGAACTGTGCAGTAGCACCAACTGTTCTGCACAAGGTGTATTAACCCCTACAGGGGACTTACAGGGGTAACAGTGTATTAACCCCTACAGGGGACTTACAGGGGTATCAGTGTATTAACCCCTACAGGGGACTTACAGGGGTATCAGTGTATTAACCCCTACAGGGGACTTACAGGGGTAACAGTGTATTAACCCCTACAGGGGACTTACAGGGGTATCAGTGTATTAACCCCTACAGGGGACTTACAGGGGTATCAGTGTATTAACCCCTACAGGGGACTTACAGGGGTATCAGTGTATTAACCCCTACAGGGGACTTACAGGGGTAACAGTGTATTAACCCCTACAGGGGACTTACAGGGGTATCAGTGTATTAACCCCTACAGGGGACTTACAGGGGTATCAGTGTATTAACCCCTACAGGGGACTTACAGGGGTATCAGTGTATTAACCCCTACAGGGGACTTACAGGGGTAACAGTGTATTAACCCCTACAGGGGACTTACAGGGGTATCAGTGTATTAACCCCTACAGGGGACTTACAGGGGTATCAGTGTATTAACCCCTACAGGGGACTTACAGGGGTATCAGTGTATTAACCCCTACAGGGGACTTACAGGGGTAACAGTGTATTAACCCCTACAGGGGACATACAGGGGTAACAGTGTATTAACCCCTACAGGGGACTTACAGGGGTAACAGTGTATTAACCCCTACAGGGGACTTACAGGGGTAACAGTGTATTAACCCCTACAGGGCACTTACAGGGGTAACAGTGTATTAACCCCTACAGGGGACTTACAGGGGTATCAGTATATTAACCCCTACAGGGGACTTACAGGGGTAACAGTGTATTAACCCCTACAGGGGACTTACAGGGGTATCAGTGTATTAACCCCTACAGGGGACTTACAGGGGTAACAGTGTATTAACCCCTACAGGGGACTTACAGGGGTAACAGTGTATTAACCTCTACAGGGGACATACAGGGGTAACAGTGTATTAACACCTACAGGGGACTTACAGGGGTATCAGTGTATTAACCCCTACAGGGGACTTACAGGGGTAACAGTGTATTAACCCCTACAGGGGACTTACAGGGGTAACAGTGTATTAACCCCTACAGGGGACTTACAGGGGTAACAGTGTATTAACCCCTACAGGGGACTTACAGGGGTAACAGTGTATTAACCCCTACAGGGGACTTACAGGGGTAACAGTGTATTAACCCCTACAGGGGACTTAAAGGGGTAACAGTGTATTAACCCCTACAGGGGACTTACAGGGGTATCAGTGTATTAACCCCTACAGGGGACTTACAGGGGTATCAGTGTATTAACCCCTAAAGAGTACCTACCGGGGTGTCAGGGTGTATTAACCCCTAAAGAGTACCTACTGGGGTGTCAGGGTGTATTAACCCCTAAAGAGTACCTACCGGGGTGTCAGGGTGTGTTAACCCCTAAAGAGTACCTACCGGGGTGTCAGGGTGTGTTAACCCCTAAAGAGTACCTACCGGGGTGTCAGGGTGTGTTAACCCCTAAAGAGTACCTACCGGGGTGTCAGGGTGTGTTAACCCCTAAAGAGTACCTACCGGGGTGTCAGGGTGTGTTAACCCCTAAAGAGTACCTACCGGGGTGTCAGGGTGTGTTAACCCCTAAAGAGTACCTACCGGGGTGTCAGGGTGTGTTAACCCCTAAAGAGTACCTACCGGGGTGTCAGGGTGTGTTAACCCCTAAAGAGTACCTACCGGGGTGTCAGGGTGTGTTAACCCCTAAAGAGTACCTACCGGGGTGTCAGGGTGTGTTAACCCCTAAAGAGTACCTACTGGGGTGTCAGGGTGTGTTAACCCCTAAAGAGTACCTACCGGGGTGTCAGGGTGTGTTAACCCCTAAAGAGTACCTACTGGGGTGTCAGGGTGTGTTAACCCCTAAAGAGTACCTACTGGGGTGTCAGGGTCCAGGGAGAACAGGTTGAGCCTCTCTTCTCTTCTGGCCGATCGGACCAACTCCTCAGTTTCAGAGATATACTGAGAGAGAGAAAGAGAGAAGATATCTCCACAAATAAAATACAGAATATGTATTAAATGAGCATAATACAAGTAAAAGCACTGATCATTTTTTATGTGTAATTGTAGAGCAAATTACATCACCACACACCCACCTTAGCCAGCTCAGGGTTGATACCGCTCTCTGTCATCTCTTCATTCTCAGGTAAACACACGTCGCTTAGAGACAGATCACACACGTCTGGTGGAGAAAGAGAGACAGACAGTTACAGTCAATATCTCCGGTGAAATTCATGTCTACCATTCCTGTTTTCAGTATTGGCTTATTTCCTCTGGTCTTCAATGACGTATGTATGAGAGGGAGACGGCAAGGCTGGTTGTCATGGAAGCAGCCATACCTGAGTGTGTTCTGAGTGGGGTAGAGGTGGGGAGGAGAGGGGGAGCGCTCTCTCTCTCTCACACTGGCCTTCCCTGGCCTCTAATGGAGCTTACTGTATGTGTTTATCCTTTCACTACCATCCCTCCATTCAGCCAGTGTAGGTCAACCTTTATGTGGTACTGTAAAAGAGGCCCCACACAAAGAGAGGGATGGAAATAGACAGCTGTATTCTTTCACAGAGAACGTGAGAGAGGGGAGGGGGAGAAAGGGAGGGAGAGAGAGCGGGTGGTAGAGAGGGAGGGGGGAATAGAGAAAGAGAAAGGGAGAGGGTGGGAGAGAGGGAGGGAGTGAAAGAAGGGGGGGAATAGAGAGAGAGAAAGAGAGAGAGAGAGCAGAACTAGTGCAGAGGCCTGAATGTGTATTGGTGCTCTGGGGTCTGCTGATCTGGTCTGCTGATTCTGCTCCTCTCCTCTCCTTGCATGGTTAACCAGAACAAATACGACCTACGAAGATCGATCAGGATGGCGAAACACAAGTATAGGGACAAAGTGGAAGAGCAATTCAGCGGGTCGGTTACTAGGCATATGTGGCAGGGGTTTCTAACGATCACGGATTACAAAAAGAAAGCCAGTCACGTCACGGACACCAACTCCGCCCTACTGGATGAGCTACCTTTATCTCATGCTTCGTGCAAAACAACTGAGCTGCCGAGGAGAGCTCCTGAGGACAACGAGGGCTACGTGCTTACGGTCTCCAAGGAGGACGTGTGTAAGTCATTCAAACATGTTAACTCTCACATGGCTGGTGGCCAGATGGCATCCCTAGCCGCCTTCAGAGAATGTGCAGACCAGCTAGCTGTTGTGTTTTCGGACATTTTCAATCTTTCTCTAGCACAGGCCGTTATTCCCACCTGATTCAAGATGTCAACTATCATCCCTGTGCCCAAGAAAGGGAAAGTAACGAAACTGAATGATTACCGACCCGTAGCACTCACTTCCGTCATCATGAAGTGCTTCGAGAGGCTAGAAAAAGGCTACATCACGTCCTCCCTTCCCGACCCACTCCACCTTCTCCAATTCGCCTACCGCCCCAAAAAGATCCACGGACGACGCAATCGCCATTGCACTGCCCTCACCCATCTGGACAAGAGGATTGTGAGGATGCTGTTGATCGACTACAGCTCGGCCTTCAATACCATAGTGCCCTCTAAGCTCACCACAAAACTCACAGCCCTGGGACTGAACTCCTCCCTATGCAAATGGTTTGGAACCGGTTCAGGGAACAGAACAGAAAACCTTTTTCAAGGAACAGAATCGTTATTTAAAAGCATGGAAACCAGTTAATAACTTTCTTTTACGTTCCAGGTATTTTTTTCGAGTCCTACAAAAAAACTAAAGTGCATATGCAAAACCCTCACTCTGTCACTCAGAAACTTATTCCAGCATCTGCCTGCAAGCTGAAAATCTTTGCCAGTGTGTGTGCGTGTTTAGGCTACCTGCCCCTCCAAAGCATAGGCTACTGTACTGATGTTGGAAGCGTGAGAAGATATTAGCTAGAAGAATGGATTCACTTTTTCAATGTTAGTTAAGGATACTATTGGCTTAGTTATCAAAATCAAATCAAATTGTATTTGTCACATGCGCAGAATACAACTTGCGCCGAATGCTTACTTACAAGCCCTTAACCAACAATGCAGTTATAAGAAAATACCTTAAAAAAAGTAAGCGATAAGAATAACAAATAATTATAGAGCAGCAGTAAATAACAATAGTGGGGTTATATACAGGGGGTACCGGTACAGAGTCAATGTGCAGGGGCACCGGTGTCGAGGTAATTGAGGTAATATGTACATGTAGGTAGAGTTATTCAATTGACTATGCATAGATAATAACAGAGAGTAGCAGCAGCGTAGAAGAGGGGGTGGGGGTCAATGTAAATAGTCTGGGTAGCCATTTGATTAGCTCTTCAGGAGTCTTATGGCTTGGGTGTAGAAGCTGTTAAGGAGCCTCTTGGACCTAGACTTGGCGCTCCGGTACCGCTTGCCGTGTGGTAGCAGAGAGAACAGTCTATGACTAGGGCCTTCCTCTGACACCGCCTGGTATAGAGGTCCTGGATGGCAGGAAGCTTGGCCCCGGTGATGTACTGGGCCGTACAGTTATCATGTTTATCGTTGGACGTATTAACTACAAAAAGGTAAGATGGGATTTTTATTCTGGTGCCGCTCTACACACACAAGCTTGTTAGCTAGCAAGCTCAAATGACATTCAAAGTTCCTTCATAGAAGCCACTTCTAGGTATAATTCTGTGGACCTAATTCAGATAATTCAGATGTCAAGATGCCTAGGGCTTCAAGCCTGCTCCTCAACCGTCTCTCGCTCTCTCCCCACCCGTAACATTTCAGTTACATCTTGCCCCATAGGCTACACCTGTCTGTCCGTCACACATGTAAACAACTAGCTTGCCTGCTCTATCCGTACTGATTGGTGAAGTCATTTCATGAGCAAAATGTAAAAATAAAATAAAAAATGGTAGATTTCACAATAAAAGGAACAGAAAGGAACGATATAAACCGTTACTTTTGGGGGGTTGAAACCTGTGCTGCCATCCTGTTAGAAGGTAACAGATCATTTTATTACAGTGGTTAAGATGGATTTTCATTGTGTTCCATGGTGTTATTTGCCCCCTAGTGGAGCTTTCTGGTACTTAGACTGTATGCAAACAGGAAGTAAAGAATTTGTTCGGCACGCATAGAAGCAGCTAAAAACAATGCTACGGTGCAGGTCTTTCAGTGTAGCTATTTCTTGTCACGCTTCAGCCTCGGAAAATATTTGTTTGTAAGTTCGATTCAAGCATTTAGCTAGTGATGATAATCTTGTTATTGATAGAGTTGCTTACATATCAATGTTGGTTGGTTGTATTTACTCACACAAATTGCAATGCTTTTCATGTATGCCGTCAGCTGTATTACTTTGCTCGTGCGTCATGCAAACGAATTGTAAAACATACAATACTGAAGTTTTGTTACTGTTTCTAGTGTAATATGCTTTGTTATTTTACAGAGATGGTTGTACATTATTAGAGTAATGAAAGGAGTTAGCCAATTACAATATGAGTAACAATTAGCTACATGGTTTGACGTCATGCCAGATGCATGGTGCCCTCGGCAAGTGTTTTGTATTTTCATGCAACTTCAACTTGAAATGTATAATGTACAGCTACAGTATGTCGATTTGAATTGAATACTAAAGTATATTCTTTTCTGTATTATGCAGTTTCACAACAAACGTTTTCAATATTCATTCAAGAAAAGTCAGCCTTGGGAGTTTTATTGAAGACGCAATTCAAGGGCAGAATAAAACCGTTTCAGAACTTTATTTTTCTGGTCGGAACAGTGGAACGGAACAAAAAAAACGTGTGATTATGTTCAGAACGAAATGATTAGAAAATAATTTTGGTTCAAACCCCTACCTCGTCCACACTGATCCTCAACACAGGGGACCAACAAGGCTGCGTACTCAGTCCCCTTCTGTACTCCCTGTATAACCACGAATGTGTAGCCTCACACAGTTACAACTCTGTCATCATCGCTGATGACACGAATGTAGTAACCCAGATAACCAACAACGACGAGGCGGCCTACAGGGAGGTGGTAGGCACTCTGACGATGTGGTGCCAGGTGAACAAGCTCTTCCTCAACGTCATCAAAACAAAGGAGCTGATTGTGGACTTCAGGAGGAACCAGGCTGGCCAATAGCTTCTACCCCCAGAACATCAGGCTACTGAATAGCCACCACTACTCTTACTCCTGGATAATAACTAACTAAGCATGAGTTATTATTCATTTCTGGATTAGCTTTGGGAGCTTCACCAGCCAGTGCGGTTGATGAAACTGTACACCACACCACCTCCAGGTGATATTATATGGCAGTTCATGGCTAATAAGGCTCAGGTCAGTTCGTACACGCACTTGATTTAGCACCATGTTAGTACAGCAACACAGAACCATGATGACTATGGCTCTTACGTCATTCGTAGTCATTTTCACAACCGCAATTCTCCACGGTCCAGGGCGGTGTGTGCAATTTGTTTGGTTATATTCCACACTGAGGCTTTTTTACTACGTTTAATCTATAAAAACCAAGGTGGAGTGTTTTGCCTTGTCCGGTCTAATTTCCTGGTGGAACACTAACAATAAGGATCAAGTCATTGCACATTAAGTCTCCCATTAGCCATGGCAGAATATCCTACAACCATTATGAATACCAGACTCCGATTACAGCAAATGTGTTCTGCCACTTCGTTAAGTATGATGTTATTTAATTGTTATGGTTCTGTAATCAACCCTAGGGTTCTGGTAGCCTGGTCCCAGGTCTGTTTGTGCTGTCTTGCCAACTCCTATGGTTGTTGTCACGCCGAATACATAAGATGTTGGCGAGACAGCACAAACAGATCTGGAACCAGGCTAGGGTTCTGGTGGGCACATTCTAAGCTCTTGTACTCTTTCCTCTCCCGCTCCGGGGCTATGAGGCTTAGGTGTCAGGATCTAAGTTAAGACTCAGCATTTGCTGCTCCCAGTTATTTTTAAGTAAACTCAGTGATACTACATAAAAAATCCCGTTTGGGAGAACATCTTCATTAAGACGTTGTTTTCAAGTCTTGCTTTTGGGGCCACATTCGGATGTGTGTGTCTCTTCTCATCATCAAGTTCGTGTTCAGTAGCCACACGAAAGAAAAACGATTCAAAATGCAGTGAGGTACTATCTGGGCTTGTCCAACAAGACACTGTACCCTAATGAACAGGAACCAGGTCCAGAGTAGGTGTAGGGTGAAGTTGCCTCTAGACGCTGATCCTGGGTGAGTTTAGCATTTTCCCCACTAATGGTTACGGTTAGGATTTGGGAGGGAAAGCTGATCCTGAATCTGTACGAAGGTCCGTACTGCTCACCCTGCCGTGTGTCGGTAAGGTCTACACTCTTGCGGTCCAGCTGCGTCAGCGGGGTGGGCCCGTCGTGGGGGCTGATCTGGAGGATCCGGGTCAAGGTACTGATCCACTCCTCCATGTCCTGCTCGCTCTCCGCCGCCAGCACGAAGTACGTCACCTCGTTCATCTTCAGCTCAAAGGCGTGCTTCCTCAGACGGTTGTTCTAGAGGGGGTGTATCCGTTAGTGTTAGTTTGCACAGAACTTTGACTAGTCAGTAAATTTGTGAATTTTGTGCATTTGAGAATGGCAGAATGGTGAACTTACTAAACGACAGAGTTTGATTGTGTGATATTAGGTTGCTTCTTGTGTAAATATTTTCCGTCTGGATTTTAATGATTTGTATGTCTGTGTGTGAACTGGTTGCGTCTGTGAAATCTCCTATCATGTCGTATCTTGGCAAAGGAGAAATGCTCACTAACAGGGATGTAAACAAATTTGTGCACAACATTTGAGAGAAATAAGCTTTTTGTGCTGGGATTTTTTATTTCAGCTTATGAAACATGGGACCAACTCTATATTTTGTGTTTATATTTTTGTTCAGTGTATTTCCTCTCAAGAGTCTTAGCCAGGGAAAGTTTCAACACTCCGAGCGCCTCAATCGGATAGTCTATAGGGAACTGGTTTTGATGTGTGCCAGTGGCGTTTTACAGCTGTACATCAGCAAGTGTGTTTATCTATATGTGTGTGTGTATGTATTTGTGCATGCGCACGTGTGAGTGTATGTGTGTATGCCCGAATGCACGCTTGTCTGTGCGCATGCATGCTTGAGTGTAAAACAGATTTCACAGTACATTGGTACTCCATCATCCTCTACTCACCTGAACCACACCGGTACATGAGTCCAGGAAGATGCAGCCCTTGGGCTCTTTGGAGATCTTCTCATCTTTGTAAAAGTTCATGATGTAGGAGTTATCAGTCAGCTGTGTCAGCTGGAAGTACCTCCTCTTGAACGACTACAGGGACATCAAAATAAAAATACAACCCCATCAACATCAATTACAGGCAATAAAGACGTAGTCACCCTCACCCAGACAATAACACCCTCCGTTCATCACTGAACATGTCACTACACTACGTGATGGCACCCTATTCCCTATAAACTGTACTACTTTTGACCAGGGCCCTATGGGTAGGGCTCCGTATAAAGGTAAGTACTAGTGCACTATATAGGGGGAAAAGTAGTGCAAAAGTAGTGCACTACATAGGGAAAAGGATGTAATTTGGGACGCAGCCCTGACTATGTGACCTGTGTGACAGCAAATTGGTAGCGGCATGGGCCAGTGGTGCTCTACATTAACACAAGGTCTCCTTAGAAGAGACAGGCCATAACTTAAAGAGAGTCAGGACCCTACAGGGCCGGTCTGACTAAGAGTCTGCATTGTTAGAAGACAGGCTGGGAGGGAGACCAGGAAGAGAGTGAGATGATAGAGTCAAGAAATGTGTGTGTGAGAGAGAGAGAAGTAAGGAATGTAGTAGGAAACAGTACTACGATGCAAGGTAAAAATTTGAAAACAAAATCCAATTTTAATAAACTCCCATATCTACTGGGTGAAATACCACAGTGTGCCATCACAGCAGCAAGATGTGTGACCTGTTGCCACAAGAAAAGGGCAACCAGTGAAGAACACCATTGTAAATACATATTTATGTTTATTCATTTTCCTTTTTGCACACCGTTATAACACTGTACATAGCCATAATATGACATTTGAAATGTCTCTTCCTCTGAAACATTTGTTAGTGTAATGTTTACTGTTCATTTTTTATTGTTTATTTCACATTTGTTCATTATCTATTTCACTTGCTTTGGCAATGTAAACATATGTTTTCCATGCCAATAAAGCCCTTGGAATTGGAGAGAGAGAGAAAGAGCAGGGGATTGTGGGGGAGTCTGTGGCACACTTCCTCACCCGAACAGTGATGCTGTTGTTGACAGTGCTATTGAAGTTCCCTTTATAGAGCCACCCCGATCGGAACACACCAATCCCTCCTCCTCCTCCTCCTCCCCCTCCTTTAGAAGAGGACAAAGACGTTGTGTCCTGCAAAAAACAAAACGGACATCTTTAAATCAGGCTCGATGGGTACGTCCCAAATGGCAACCTATTCCCTCTAAAAATGCACTACATTTAGGGAATATAACTTTATAGGGCTATGGTCAAAAGTGGTGCACTACAAAGGAAATAGAGTGCCATTTGGAACCCATGTCTCAATAACCAAGGTCTAAATATGTCTGCCATTGAGATACAATATGATACTTTGTTCTGTTTCATTCTATGATGCCTGATTTGTCATGAACATACACCTGCTGTAACAGAGCCGAGACCTGGAGGAGCCATAGAGGATATTGTTTTTGGAGAGTCATTGATTCTTTCTCAGTTGAACTCAATTTAATTAAGCTTGTACTCAATGGCCCTCGACCAAAAACAACAGAGTAGAAATATGTGAGCAGACGTGCATTATGACAGTTTAACAGTAGGGCTAATCAATGGCCTCTGACTATTCATCATACTCAGGCTACGTCCCAAACGGCACCCTATTCCCTATATAGTGCACTACTCTTGACCAGAGCCATATGGGCCCTGGTCAAAAGTAGTGCACTTTAAAGGGAATAGAATCCATGAAACAGGCCTGACCTCATCCTTGTCCACGTCCTCATGGTCAATCTCAAAGGAGTGGGAGGGCAACTTCTCCGCCTTGTACAGCTTCCTGTGAGGGAGAGAGAGATTTGATGTTTCTTTATGTTTGCCTTGGCAATGTATGTGATTAACACTTTCTGTTCTGTCTTGTGGGCTTCATAACCACATCTTTATAACTATTCAATAATGATGAAACGGGAGAGGGGGAACAGCTCCAGTGCTATAAAGTAAGTAGGTAAAAATACGTCTCTACTTTACTTTACTATTTATATTTGACTACTTTTACTCCACTACATTCCTAAAGAAAATATGTACTTTTTACTCCCATACATTTTCCTTGACACCCAAAAGTACTAGCTACATTTCGATTGCTCAGGCAGGACAGCAATATGATTCAATTCACGCACCTATCAATATAACACGTTGACATCCCCACTGCCTCTGATCTGGCGGACTCACTAAACACAAATACTAGGTTTGTAAATGATGTCTGAGTGTTGGAGTGTGCCCCTGGCTGTCCGCAGACGCAAGATTATAAGGAATTTGATGTATTTACTTTGATTCAAGTACTTTTTCCACCACAGTACTTAAGTACATTTAAAACCAAATACTTCTACTCAAGTAGTATTTTACTCAGTGACTTTCACTTTTAATGAAGTCATTTTCTATTTAAGTATCTTTACTTTTACAAAAGTATGACAATTAAGTACTTTTTCCACCACTGATCAGTTCAACCATTTATCTGAATGTGCTCATCTACAACATTCAACACCCATGATGCTTTGCGCATACAACTAAGGTCAGTACGGCAGTACGGAAGGTACAACCTTCATATACAACATCTCCTCCCCTCTTACACGAATTGTCCCCATTATGAACAGTCCTCTGCAGTCTGTACCCACTCCAATTTGCATACCGCCACAACAGATCCACAGATGATGCAGTCTCTATTGCACTCCACACTGCCCTTTCCCACATGGACAAAAGGAACACCTATGTGAGAATGCTATTCATTGATTACAGCTCATATCAACACCATAGTGCCCTCAAAGCTCAACAATAAGCTAAGGACCCTGGGACTAAACACTTCCCTCTGTAACTGGATCCTGGACTTCCTGACGGGCCGACCCCAGGTTGTAAGGGTAGGTAACAACACATCCGCCACGCTGATCCTCAACACGGGCCCCTCGGTTGCTCAGCCCCCTCCTGTACTCCCTGTTCACTCATGACTGCATGGCCAGGCACAAAATTAATTTGCCGATGACACAACAGCCTGATCACCGACAACAACGAGAAAGACTATAGGGAGGAGGTCAGAGACCTGGCTGTGTGGTGCAACGACAACAACCTCTCCCTCAACGTGATCAAGACAAAGGAGATGATTGTGGACTACAGGAAAATGAGGACCGAGCACACCCCCATTCTCATCGACGGGGCTGTAGTGGAGCAGGTTGAGAGCTTCAAGTTCCTTGGTGTCCACATCACCAACAAACTAACATGGTCCAAGCACACCATGACAGTAGTGAAGCGGGCACGACAAAGCCTATTCCCCCTCAGGAGACTGAAAAGATTTGGCATGGGTCCTCAGATCCTCAAAAGGTTCTACAGCTGCACCATTGAGAGCATCCTGACTGGTTGCACCACTGCCCGGTATGGCAACTGCTCAGCCTCCGACCGCAAGGCACTACAGAGGGTAGTGCGAACGGCCCAGTACATTCCTGGGGCCAAGCTTCCTGTCATCTATGTCCTCTATACCAGGCGGTGTCAGAGGAAGGCCCAACAAATTGTCAAAGACTCCAGCCACTCTAGTCATAGACTGTTCTCTCTGCTACCACACTGCAAGCGGTACCGGAGCGCCAAGTCTAGGTCCAAGAGGCTTCTACCCCCAAGCCATTAGACTCCTGAACATCTAGTCAAATGGCTACCCAGACTACTCGCAGGTAGTTTGCTCACGTTCTGAGGAGCTGGGGTGCCCAGGATAGCCTTGTGGAGGCTCCTAGTGTCGATGACGTGTCCAAGGTATTCAACCAATGATTGGAAGTATGCACCTTTGTCCTTATGAACTCACAGTCCATAGTCCTTCAATCTCTGTAAGGTTGCATCCAAAATTTGGAGATGGTCCTCTTCGTCCTTTCCAGTAACGAGGATGTCATCCAGGTAGCATTGTACTCCTCGCAATCCACTCAAGATCTGGTCCATCGCCCTCTGGAAGAGCACTGGCACACTTGTGATTCCAAACAGTAGACGACAGTAGCTAAAGAGCCACTTGTGTTTCACAACAGTCAGCTCCTTTGACTTTTCATCCATTTGAAAGTAGGCTTGGCAGATTTTGCTGAATTTTTTACCCCCGGCTAAACCCGCAAAAGGGTCTTTGATGTGTGGTAGGGGATACTGCTCAGCGGACAACACAGGGTTAACTCTGACTGTAGCCATTTCCTGCAGTCAAATGACCAAATCTCCCTCTATGGTCGCACGGGTGGAGTGTTATTAATATTTTTCATAATTAATAAATGTTTTATTTTTTTACCAGATGAAAATCCGTTGTTTCTATGTGAAACAGTTTTGTTATATTTCAGTGTTCTGTGATGTATATGAAGTGCAATATTAGGATGCAAACTCAAAACTGGATACATTTCAACTCTATATCTGACATGGTACAGGTGTCTTCCTTTTTGTAAGCTCATGTTTCAAAGTAGATTTGTTTAAGACTACCAAGAAACACTGTGTGACGTTTACAAACATATATTTTGATAAATAGAATTGAAAGTTGTGTCTCATTATGGTAAGTGGTGAAATAAGTATAGCCAGTTACAACTGTAATGGCTTAGCAGATAAGATTTACCTGGCTAAAAGAGAAGGAATATAATATCTACTGTTTACAGGAAACTCATTCAACAATTTTAGATGAAGTTTTGTGGAAAAAGGACTGGGGGGCCGAAATATATTTCTCCCATGGGCAAAGAAATTCAAAAGGGGTGATGGTTTTAATTTACAGTCATTTTGATCCAAATGTGCAAATTGTCCAAACAGATCCATCAAGGTAGATGGATTATTTTAAATATGTTATTGGACAATAAACAAATATGGCTTATTAACCTATACGGTCCAAATAATGATGATCCAAGCTTCTTTGAAAATATAAGAATTTATCAAGTCTACAAGCAACGCTAGACTCTATTATTATGGTGGGAGATTTTAATACGGTCTTAAATACCTCTATGGACCGGAAAGGAAATCACACTACAAACTATCACCCTCAGGCACTTAAGGAAATCATGAATGTCATGGACATATTGGAATTAGTGGATATATGGAGGCTTAAATACACTGACCTAGTGAGATATACATGGCGGAGGCTTAATCAAGCTAGTCGTCTTGACTACTTTCTTATGCCATTCTCTCTGGCACCAAAAGTTTAAAAAGTGTTGATAGGGGACAGAATGTGGTCGGATCATCACATAATTGACATATATATATATTACTCTTTCAGAATTTCCACGTGGGCGAGGATATTGGAAATTTAATCAAAGTCTACTAGATGATAAATTGTTTAGAACTAGGACAGAAGAATTTATAACTGACTTTTTCAGACATAACATAGGTACAGCAGATCCCCTTATTGTATGGGACACTTTTAAATGTGCCTTTAGAGGCCATGCAATTCATCTATAAAACAAAAGCAATTTAGATCAAAAGAGTCCATATTAACAAAGGAAATTGAAGGACTAACAGTACAGTTAGATAGCAATAAAAACTACCATAGAGGCACAGAATGTAACGGTCGTCGTAGGAAGTGGACCAAGGCGCGTGAATGCTCATGTTTATTTTACAAAATAAAACACGAACACAATGACCGGACGACAAACAGTCTTGCATGCGACAAACAGTCTTGCATGCGACAAACAGTCTTGCATGCGACAAACAGTCTTGCATGCGACAAACAGTCTTGCATGCGACAAACAGTCTTGCATGCGACAAACAGTCTTGCATGCGACAAACAGCTATGCAAAGAACAACCTCCCACAATTCCCATGACAAACACATCCCTACTTATAGGACCTTCAATCAGAGGCAACAATAGACAGCTGCCTCCAATTAAAGGCCCCAATCCCAATTACCTAAACACAGATCTAAAACACCCTAGAACAGACATAGAAATATACAAACATAGAACAATGACCAAAACCCCGGAATACATAAATCAAACACCCCTCTACATACACACACACCCCACACCATATAAAACAAATACCCCCTGCCACGTCCTGACCAAACTATAATAACAAATAACCCCTTTACTGGTCAGGACGTGACACAGAATAAGTTAGAGGGAAAAAAAAAAAAAATGGAGGAACTTATTCAAGAAAGATTCGGTGTAATATATTATAAAAATAAAGCTAACTGGATGGAATATGTGGAAAAATGCACCAAATTCTTTTTCAATCTTCAATATAGAAATGCTACCAAAAAAATGTATTGAAACTTGTTACAAATGATGGAGTCACGCATGATTCACCAAATTATATTTTGAAAGAGGAAGTAAACTTTAAGAATATGTTTTCGTTTCAGTCTCCTCCATCTCCACTAACAAACTAATTGTATGGATTTTTTCCCCTAATAATAATGTAAAATTAACATCTGTACAGAAAGACTCATGTGAAGGCCAAATTACAGAGGAGGAACTTCTTGATGCAATTAAAGACTTGGCTGGGAAAACTCCAGGGCTGGGTGGCATGCCAGTGGAAGTATCCAAAACCTTTTTTTACATACTCAGAGGACCATTATTAGCATGTTTTAACCACTCCTATATAAATGGTAGCTTATCAGACATGCAACAAGAAGGTCTGATATCAGTATTACTAAAACAGGACCCAAGGGGTATATATAAAGATCCAGTCCATTTAAAAAATTGGAGATCTCTTACACTTCAGTGTTGTGATGCAAAAATCCTAGCAAAATGCTTGGCGCATAGAATTAAAAAGGTATTGTCAGATATTATTCATCCTAATCAGACAGGTTTTTTTACATGGACGATACATTGGAGATAATATAAGACACGTAATGGAAACAATGGAATACTATGAAATATCGGGGATACCAGGCCTGGTTTTCATAGCTGATTTTGAAAAGGCTTTTGATAAAGTACGATTGGAGTTTATATATAAATGCCTAGAATATTTCAATTTTGGGGAATCTCTTATAAAATGGGTTAAAGTTATGTATAGTAACCCTAGGTGTAAAATAATAAATAATGGCTACATCTCAGAAAGTTTTAAACTATCTAGAGGAGTAAAACAAGGTTGTCCACTTTCAGCATATCTATTTATTATTGCCATCGAAATGTTAGCTGTTAAAATTTGATCAAACAATAATACTAAGGGATAAGAAATCTGTGGCTAAAAAACTAAGGTGTCATTGTACGCTGATGATTTATGTGTTCTTTTAAAACCACAATTAGAATCTCTCCACGGCCTCATAGAGGATCTAGATACTTTTGCTATCCTCTCTAGATTAAAACCAAATTATGATAAGATATTACATATTGGATCACAAAAAAATGCTAATTTTACATTACCATGTACATTTACATTTAAGTCATTTAGCAGACGCTCTTATCCAGAGCGACTTACAAATTGGTGCATTCACCTTATAATATCCAGGGGAACAACCACTTTACAATAGTGCATCTAAATATTTTAAGGGGGGGTTAGAAGGATTACTTTATCCTATCCCAGGTATTCCTTAAAGAGGTGGGGTTTCAGGTGTCTCCGGAAGGTGGTGATTGACTCCGCTGTCCTGGCGTCGTGAGGGAGCTTGTTCCACCATTGGGGTGCCAGAGCAGCGAACAGTTTTGACTGGGCTGAGCGGGAACTGTGCTTCCTCAGAGGTAGGGAGGCGAGCAGGCCAGAGGTGGATGAACGCAGTGCCCTTGTTTGGGTGTAGGGCCTGATCAGAGCCTGAAGGTATGGAGGTGCCGTTCCCTTCACAGCTCCGTAGGCAAGCACCATGGTCTTGTAGCGGATGTGAGCTTCAACTGGAAGCCAGTGGAGAGAGCGGAGGAGCGGGGTGACGTGAGAGAACTTGGGAAGGTTGAACACCAGACGGGCTGCGGCGTCTGGTGTAGTTTACCAATTAAATGGTCTGACGGAGATGTGGACATACTCGGTATACAAATCCCAAAAGAAAGAAATTATCTCACTCCAATACATTTTTATAGAAAGTTAGCAAAAATAGATAAGATCTTGCTACCATGGAAAGGAAAATAACTGTCTATTTGTGGAAAAATCACCCTGATTAACTCTTTAGTCATATCACAGTTTACCTATTTGCTTATGGTGTCCTGCTTTTTAAATTATATGAACAAAAAATATTACATTTTATTTGGAATGGCAAGTCAGACAAAATTAAAAGGGGCTATTTATATAACGAATATGAATTCGGAGGGTAGAAATGATTAAATATTAAAACATTAGACCACTCACTAAAGGCATCAGTCATACAAAAGTTATACTTAAATCCAAACTGGTTCTCTAGTAAATTGGTAGGAATGTCTCATCCTATGTTCAAGAATGGCCTTTTTCCCTTTATTCAGATTACACCTGCTCACTTTCGGTTGTTTGAAAAGGAAATAATCTCCAAAATATCGTTATTTTTTAAACAAGCCTTAGAAAGTTGGTGGCAATTTCAGTTTAATCCACCAGAAAAGACAGAACAAATAATACAACAAATATTGTGGTTAAACTCAAATATACTAATTGATTTAAAAAAAACTTATTTTTCTAAGAAATGTTTAAAAAAGGTATAATTTTTGTGAATGATATCATAAATAGGACTGGTGGAGTTGTCACACATGCAGCTAACACAGACATATGGAAATGTCTGCTCTTCCCAAAATTACAACCAACTAATTGCAGCATTACCATAAAAAAATGGAAGAGGAAGTAGAAGGGTAAAAAAGTAAGGAACTTGTATGTCGGCCCTGTATTAAAGAACATAAATGGTTAAAGAAAAGTGTGATAAATAAAAACATATACCAGTTTCATTTAAGGACCAGAAAACTGACAGCTGTGCCATATAAACTGCTAAATAGTTGGGAAGAGATCTTCGATGTACCCATTCCATGGCACATGGTTTATGAATTGATACGCAAAACAACGCCGGATTCAAAACTTTGAATTTTTCTATTTAAATTATTACACAAAATGATTGCAACCAATAGAATGTTATATATATGGGGGATACAATCTTCCCAGCTCTGCAGATTCTGCTGTGAGGAGGCAGAGTCATTAGGTCATTTATTTTGGTATTGTCCATATGTAGCTCATTTTTGGTCACAGGTCCAGAAATGGATGAAGAATTGCAACATTTGCCTAGAACTAATGCTGCAGATAGCAATACTGGGTGATTTGAAAAGCCATAGTCAATAATATACAAATTATTTTAGCAAAAATGTTTATTTTTAATTTACAATCTGTAGAAGCTATTAGAATAGAAAGGTTCAGTACTTTTGTCAAGCATCACAGCACAGTTGAAAATATATGGCAAATAGAAATACAAAATGGATGGTGTTGAGAGATTGATGGGAGGAGTTGAATGGAGCTGAAGGATGGGACTAATAACAAGATAACCAATGTAAAACATACGGGGTCTGTAATATTTATATAGGTTCAGAAATTTTGTGAAATAACTGTTACAAATAGAAATCAAACTGGATGGACATCAGAAATAGAGGAAGGACTAAAAACAAACAAAATATGAGTACTGTAAAAAAGATTGTGTCTGTAAAATGTGTATAAGATGTATATACTGAAGGTAGAAGCCTAAGTGTTATTGTTTATTAGTTTACTCCAATTGGGGGAAGGGTGGTAGGGTTTCCAGGGAATAATAAAGGTATATTCTAAAAAAAGTATGTATGTCTATATAGGTATGTGTATGTATATATGTGTATATGTATGCATATGTGTATGCATATGTGTGTGCTTCTACACCTGCATTGCTTGCTGTTTGGGGTTTTAGGCTGGGTTTCTGTACAGCACTTTGAGATATCAGCTGATGTAAGAAGGGCTATATTAATAAATTGGATTTGATTTGATATATATATTTACCACAAAAAAATATATGGGGGATTGGAAATGATGCAGACAATTACATTGATGGAAGCAACAATCTTTCCGCAATATTAAGCTAAAACAAAAAGAAGAAAAACACTGTGTGACCCTGATTTAGCCCACTGCAGGAAAAGGTTCAAATCTCCACATATCCTGATTCCACCATCATTCTTAAGGACTGGTACGATGGATGTCGTCCATTCACTCACGCTTTAGTACTTTTTTCCAACAATTCCAGACATTTTTCTTTTCTCAATAGGCTCCTGATTGTCACTCACTTCAATATTGTCCTCAACCACAGAACTATTTTCCTCAGTTGCATGATCTTCATTCACTTCACTCACTGACGTTCCATCCTCAGTTTTTAATTCAAAGTTCGTCTTCATAGTTTAATAAATGTCCTTTCCTTTACTCACTGTATATTCCTCCCTTTTAATCACGTTGTTTTCCCACTCCGATGTCCGTCTCGAATCCTTTTCTGCTGTCCATGACGATAGGGTTAGGCGGTATCCAGATTTTCATATCGTCATACCGTCCTTCTCTCATCCTGGGATTTACGGTATTACCGGCTTAATACACAAGGGGACCAACAAAAAAAATTGCCCATTGGGTGTTTATTACCAGGACGCAAATAAAATTAGCACAACTAATAGCAAGTTTCCATGGAGGCTGCTAGCTAACTACGCTAACGTGCGCAAATAAAATAAACAAATTGCCAAGACCGGCAATCCAGCTCATAAAGTTATACATATATAGGTAGGATCTACAGAATGTCGTTTTGGTGAGTTTGGACATTTACAAGCCAATGTGAATGAGAGACATTATGCAAATGAACAATGTTTTGATGCATGCTTGTCTGAAGGAAGAACAGTGCTGGCTCTGGAGCAGCATGTGTACAGTTGTGTCTGTGTGGAGTCTAGAGTCACTAGGGCAATGGCCCTGCCTGCTCTGCTCGGTGAAGATGGGGGAGGAGCAGATGGGCCAAGAACGTAGAGGAGAAAAAAATGCAAGGAAATCAAGATAGCACTGGCAGCTGTACAGATAACTCATCCAAAGGGCTTTGTCTTTTCAAACAAAGCAGAAAACTAACATAATAGGATGCCCTGTCACCTTATTAATTCAGCCACTTACTTAGATAACTCAACCCTTATGTTTAACTTGCTAGTTAACGCAGAATTCTGCGTCTTTCGCGCAGGACCATTTTTTTTAAACGCGTAACAAGTCTCGCTGCGTTTTGTAAATGCAGATCTAAAATGCTTCTTATTGCAATTTCTGCTAGGCATCAGACTAATTTGTGACTCGTTTCAAGAAACTAGGCGAATGTCGCACGTCACAGGAGAGGCATTTGAACGTAAACATGTATTTTGATCAAATTAGCTTTTTTTGCAGAAATGCCTTCTGGAACATGTGAACTTTCATGTGCCTTAATTAGAAACGTGTATTCCATCCGTAAATACAAATAAAATTGTTAAATTACAAGCTTAGTTGGTTTAGCCACGGAAAAAGTCAGGAACCTTCCCGCTAGCCATGATTGGCTGAGATAATGGATGGGCTGGACATGCTGGGAGATGAGTTTGGATTGGTCTGCCATGTAGCATGCTTCTGTCTATAACGTGAGCTGCTCAGTATGTGTTGATAGTCCTTTCTACTGCACCGTTTTTGAAAGATATAAAGTTAACCATCAAGAACTACAAAAGCTTTGCTACTTTTCTCAACAAAATTGAAGCCCTGAATTTAGCAGGTGCTATAGACAGATCTGTTGGAAAAAGTGATGGGCTACTTTCTGCACACGCCACCGTCAGTGTGAACCAGAGTGACTTGACACCATGCTGACCAAACAAGACGTAGCTACAAACAAAACGGAGTTAAATGGTTCCAGTCTGCCGTGAAGCGTTCATCCATGTATATGGGTAATGTAGTCAAACTACATTTTCAGATATTATATGTTTCTAATTTTGTCAGAAAGTTGTTTTGTTATTGCAAGTTCAAGCTTACTGTTTGCTAGATCTCTAGATCTCCCAGTATCTCTACTTGCACATTCATCTTCTGCACATCTATCACTCCAGTGTTTTAATTGCTATATTGTAATTATTTCGCCACTATGGCCTATTTATTGCCTTACCTCCCTTATCCTACCTCATTTGCACACACTGTATATATACTTTTTCTATTGTATTATTGACTGTATGTTTGTTTATTCCATGTGTAACTCTGTGTTGTTGTTTGTGTCGCACTGCTTTACTTTATCTTGGCCAGGTCACAGCTGTAAATGAGAACTTGTTTGCAACTAGCCTACCTGGTTAAATAAAGGTGAAATAAAATAGATAGCTTGCTGGCTCGCTAGCTGACATTATGGGTATGATCTGTGTATTAATATTATTCAAATCAGATACCCATTTGCATTGCTAGTTTTAGCTAGCTAACATTGAACCTAGTTAGCATTAGCTACCTGCAGATTCATACTACAGCTATGACAATGTTTGTATTGGTAGTAGTATGAGTTGGGATTATGCCAGTTCATTGTTTAGCTAGCTAGCTAGCTACATGTCTAAACAAAAGACTCCACTTCGCCAGATGATTACATGACCCATCAAGTTAGCCAGGTGTGTCTGGGGGTGATTACGGTCATCTATTGTATTTTATGTATCTAGACAATAGTTACCCATCCACTTAGCTAGTTGTGGCTGGGTGGTAGTTATAGCATTTCCTACACATGACCCATCAATTTAGACAAGTGTGTCGGGTAAGCATCATCTAATAGTTATAAAATATTTTATCTGGACACTTTCTATTTTTGATATTGATACTATGTAAGTAACCATTTCACTGTAACGTTTACACTTTCTGTATCCTGTGCATGTGACAAATAAACTGAGATTTTATTTGATATAGTGTGTGTTTACCAGAGACAGTAATGTGAAGAACAACATGACCTGCACCAAAGTCAGATTAGGATATAAGCCAAGGACTAGTATATGTTTATCTGGAGTTTTCCCTTATTGTAGGCTTCTACTTTAACCACTTTTAGTCTTGAAATCTTTGGTTGTTTACTAAACTACTCACTCTGTTTAGCACATGGCCTCACATGTGAATCCTTAAAGAGATGAGTGGGGCTAAGGCTTAAGCGGGTGTGAACGATGCTGAACAGGTGTTGACAAAAAAGAGCTCTCTAGTAGGTGTACCAAAACATTCAAGGGCCATTTTCTCAAAAGTGGGGGTTATCAACTTTCAAAGCAGAATTACTTTCCCATTGTTCCTCAACTGCAGTGTATGATATACAGTACCATTTTTTAGCTCTGAGTCTCTACTTTTATCCAATGTAAATAACAGAAATTTAAAATGTTGCTACATAAGACCAAATCAAGGCGGTCGGTCACATTTGTGCTTCAGTTGCACTTCTCTCCTCGAGTAAGAATTCACTAACAGGCATCACCAGACAGTGCTCTGACTAATGTGTAGCTACTTTGTCTCTGCTGGCGAATCACTGTGACTAGACTGTACCACGGAATAGAGACAGACAGAAAGGGAAAAAAGGGAGTTAGTGGAGAGAGAAAGAGAGAGTGGGAGAGAGAGAGAGAAAGGGAAGAGACGACACAGAGAACAAGAAAGAGACAGACAGGGAGAGGAATAAAGAAAGAGAGAATGAGGCCTGACTGACTGCAGACTGTCTTCTACCATCATTTGTCTGTTTGGAGGAGAGAAAGGGGAGGGAGAAGGAAGGAGGAGGAGCTCCACATCCTCCCTGTCCAAAGCTGTGTTCTTGCTCGCTCTGTCTGACTGCCCCTAGGGCGATATTGGCCTAAAAATCATATCTTGACATTTTTTTTATTTATTTTTTTACTTATGGGTGATTCACGATATGTATATAATCTTTTTTTGCAATAATCACTGATATGGCTTTCAAGTCTGTCTATGAAAATGCCCTTTTTGTTACAAATATAACTAGAACCATGCATAGTGCACTAATTCACTAATAATGACTAACTTCTTGTAGCAGGTATTAAGCTATAGAAAATGAACACAGATCAACAATCTCTCAAGCACACGTGCTTGTGATTAGCCAACTAATCTTTATATTTCAAGTTTAGCCAACTTGGATTCTATTTGCTAGCTAACAAGGTTGAACAGTTAAATTGCTATGAACATACCCTTCGGTCTGTCTCCAACTGTTTGAAAAGCAAGTTAGCCTGTCCACTTTATTCATATGTTAAAATCTAGTGGCTTACCTTATTTCTCTGAATGAGAACGATTTGCCAATTCCTTATATACTTGTGTTTTATGCTTAATACAACATTTTAAAAACACAGACTCGACAGCTAGTCGGGTCTTTGGCTAAAATGCTGCTAGCGGTACGTGGTACCCCTATGCCGCCGTGACAAACTGAGCATTTCTTTTTCCAGAATCAATGTTCATTGATAAGTTTTAGTAGTGTCTGCTCTGCGTGCAATTTGAGTAGTTGAGACATAAAAAGGGTATTGTTAGAAAAACTTCTCTATTACAGTAAAATAATCTCTCAATGTGTTTTGGTGTCCATTTTGTTGGACCAAGCCTCAAATGCAAATAGCGAGTTGAAACCATTTGTGATCTCTGAATTTTGTTGGCGTGAGAGGCGGTGGGGGGGTGCTTGGTGTGTGTAAACCATAGAGGGAGAGATGAAGTGAGAGTGAATCTGTCCAAAATAAGCCCAATGACGTTTTTATGGGTTTATTTTGGACCTAAGCTTGTTGCCTGCCTTCCCTCCTTTGGGACAACAACTCCCATTGTTAGGGTGGAGATGTGCATCTCTGGTGTAAACGGGGAGGTGCACACAGCACAGAGAAGCGAAAGAGAAAAGACCAAAAATACAACACGAGAATAAGCGGACATAAACGCTCATTAAAAACGGAAAATAACAAAACCTTGATTCTTGCAATATAGGCATTAATTCATGTTATATCCCCCCATCACCTGAATGAAGTGTCCCGTCTGTTCTAGTCTACTTCCCACCCTCCCCTCCTCTACTCACCTCATTCTGCCTTCCCCACTTCTCTCTCCCTCTCCCCTTCCCTCCGTTCCCCTCTCTCTCCCCCTCATCTCCCTCACAGACAGTCAGAGTGACATATGATCAGGATGTAAACTCGTTTGACTCGTTCCCTTTGAGGAGCTCTGTTTTATCCTACAGGTCTGCCTCTTCCATTAGGGATGTCAAGAGGGAGAGGACTACACTTAAAAGCCTCCAGGCAGAGGGAGCGAAGGGCTGCGTTCCAAATGGCCCCCTGTTACCTACTACATAGTGCACTACTTTTGAACAGGGCCCATAGGGTTCTGGTCAGAAGTAGTGCACTATGTAGGGAACAGGGTGCCATATGGAATGCAGCCAAGGAGGATGCCCTCTCTCTATGTCCCCTATCATCATATCGTAGATGTACCACACTTCAGTAATGGCCTTCGAGCTCAACTCTAGTGTTGATATATGTGTTGTGATAGCCACATAACAGTCCAGCAGTTTATCGTAGTAGTAGGGCCTGCTTAACTGCACAGGCATGGGCTAACTCGAGCCCAGAGATTTTTCTGGCCAGGTCACCACGGCTAGGCGAAGTGAACGTTTGTGCTTGCATACTCTCTTAAAATACCTTTGCTTGAAAAACTAGAAAAAAGCGGGCAATATTACTGTTTATCCCTCTGTTGAGACGCCATAGCAAGAAGTACACTTCCTCAAAATAGTCAGAATGAATCTAAGATAAATCAAGAAATCTGTATTTAATGTTGATGTTTTTACAGAGGAAGTCTTAGTCATGCAGATGTAACTAAGATGTTTGGTGCAGTATTTCTCGAGTGAAATGTGCATGAAAACAAGTCGTCTGTCATTGAATGACAACAAACACCTACTTTTGGCCAATCACTGATGAAGGGGTGTAAACTTTGGCTGCCAAAATTCGACAAGCCTCAAGAAGAAAAATGTGTGTGCTCGAACAGCCGGAAAAAAAACCCGCCGAACACCAAAACGTCAAAAATGTGGTCTAATATATGCACAAACTCTTTCGAATGGGAAGCATACGGTAAGTTTTCCTGTAGAGGTGCTGGGTGCATGGAGTCGGATAGAGGGCAGACTTGCTACAAAGCTTGTTATAGCATGGGCAGCGCCATTGAGGGCTTTCTCCATTTTAAATGGGTTAAAGGGGCAATACTGAGTTTAAACAAAAACAAAGTGAGAACCCTGCCACTGTTTAGGTAAACAGCAGATTTCCCCTTGGAGGGATCATCTTAGCACAGACAGGTGTTCTCTCTTTTCATCTCTATGGCTGGGTGTCTGAGCTGAGCCCCGACTTGTGTGGCCGAGTCCTATCCATCTCCTCCCGAAAAGGACCCGACAAAGACTTGCCCTCGCTCCAGTGCGTTCACGAGCCGTCCTGTGTTTGTGCATGTGCTCTGAGCTGGAGACACAAAGGCTTCCCTCTTTTATAAGGATAGCAGACCAAGCACTGCAACTAGTCTCAGCTAAAACTATTCATGGCATCTGTTTAAAAGCGTCTCCAAGAGGCGAAACATTTTTTAGGGAATCTTCAGCGACACCCCTGTGTTTGGACCGAACAGTTAGAATAGCCTTGCAACATGCCAGACTTCGAGGATCTTCTGTGTGATTTCTGGAGAGACACAGCTCGTGAAGAGCTGTGGATCACAGACATATAGTATGAGGAGCCCAAACTGATCCTAAATCTGATGCTAACTGTGTGTACAGGGTATCTCACAAAGGCTAGCAGTACCTCCCATACTGATCCTAGATCTGCTGCAAACTCTGTGTCCAGGGAAAGACAGGAACTGATTCAGAGAGAGAACTCATATCATGTTGATGTAACCGCCATAGGAGCCCGTACACGCAGTCTCTTGGCATCTATTGATGTTAAACTACACAGTATCAAAAGTAGAATATGGATCAGTTCTAGAGTTGATGTACAGTATATGATGTTGAACTTAAAACTATTTTAAATTGAACAAACTCAGAAAGGTCATGGGAACTGAACTAGAGGACTACAACATAACCAACCCACGGGAGATCAGGAGAACATTCCAGTGGTCTGGATAGGGGTCAAAGATCAAAGAGGCTCTGCTGTGATGTCTGGTCTCCCTGGGGTTGAGTGACCGATGCACAGCCCTGACATCACTGCTGCTGGACAGCACAGCCTGCCACTCAACAACACAGCCCACCGATGTCCATCATTTTGTTTTTTGTTCCCATTGTTGACATCACAGAGAGCTATTTTTCGAGAGGCCCGCTATGTAACCGCAGACTACTGCAGCTCAAATGGCACCCTATTTCCTATTTAGTGAACTCTGGTCAAAAGTAGTGCACTAAATAGGGAATAGGGTTCCATTAAGGATACCAGCCCCTGGATCTTTTGGTCTAGCTGAGGTTTTCAGCTGCGTCTTTCCTAGTGCTTATGTGAAGTACGCCTTTGGAAAGTCTGGAATGCATTCCTGACAAAGACTCTGTCAAAACCGTTGGGCCCTGGAGTGGGCCCTGTCAAACTCAATAACGTCACAAAACATAGAAGTACATGAAGTGGCGAAGTACTGTTTTCTGACGCGGAACAATTAAAATATGTAAACACTGCTCTGTAACTAAACCCATGTAAATGTACTGAACACGTAAGTGTAATCATAGACAAGGGCTGCAGAATTCTGGTAACTTTCACAAAATGTATGGAAAACCTGGGAATGTTGGGAAAGTTGCCGGAATTTTTGTAACTCTTTCATAGACTATTCTGTACCTGGGAAGTAGCCGGTAATCTCCTGCGTACTCATCATATTTGTAATGGACCACGTGCAGTTGGGAGTTGTAGTACTTGCAGGCCTGGAATAGAGGAGGAGAAAGAGGAGGAGGAAGAGGAGGGGAGAGAGGTTCTGTTAACGCCTGTGAATAACAGACAGTTGATTCTGTCTGTATACATGACCGTGTGTGTGTCTGTATACATGACCGTGTGTGTGTCTGTATACATGACCGTGTGTGTGTCTGTATACATGACCGTGTGTGTGTCTGTATACATGACCGTGTGTGTGTCTGTATACATGACCGTGTGTGTGTCTGTATACATGACCGTGTGTGTGTCTGTATACATGACCGTGTGTGTGTGTGTATACATGACCGTGTGTGTGTCTGTATACATGACCGTGTGTGTGTGTGTATACATGACCGTGTGTGTGTCTGTATACATGACCGTGTGTGTGTCTGTATACATGACCGTGTGTGTGTCTGTATACATGACCGTGTGTGTGTCTGTATACATGACCGTGTGTGTGTCTGTATACATGACCGTGTGTGTGTCTGTATACATGACCGTGTGTGTGTCTGTATACATGACCGTGTGTGTGTCTGTATACATGACCGTGTGTGTGTGTGTATACATGACCGTGTGTGTGTCTGTATACATGACCGTGTGTGTGTCTGTATACATGACCATGTGTGTGTCTGTATACATGACCGTGTGTGTGTGTGTATACATGACCGTGTGTGTGTCTGTATACATGACCGTGTGTGTGTCTGTATACATGACCATGTGTGTGTGTCTGTATACATGACCGTGTGTGTGTCTGTATACATGACCGTGTGTGTGTCTGTATACATGACCGTGTGTGTGTCTGTATACATGACCGTGTGTGTGTGTGTATACATGACCGTGTGTGTGTCTGTATACATGACCGTGTGTGTGTCTGTATACATGACCATGTGTGTGTGTGTATACATGACCGTGTGTGTGTGTATACATGACCGTGTGTGTGTGTATACATGACCGTGTGTGTGTGTGCTTTATGTCATGTATTTATTTGACCTTTATTTTAAACAGGGAGTCCCATTGAGACCATGGTCTCTTTTGCAAGGGAGCCCTGCATCTTACAACTACACAACACATTACACATAGGAAATACACCAGAAAATACAAATATTAAGAGAATAAAAAAAGCTATAGAAAACACACACATGAAAAACAATCACATTCCTCAGCAAAAAGGTCCTCAATCAACAAAAAGAGGTGTGTGTGTGTGTGTGTGTGTGTGTGTGTGTGTGTGTGTGTGTGTGTGTGTGTCTTCGCATGGGCAGTTGATGCTTGATATCCCCTCTTGGTCACAACGTGGAACTTATACAGCTCTACAGTAGTCACACACACACACACACACACACACACACACACACACACACACACACACACACACACACACACACACACACACACACACACACACACACACACACACACACACACACACACACACACACACACACCTCTCTCCATTGAAATCAGTAGATCCATGGTACAGTAATGGTAATGTACAGGCAATGTACATCTTTGTTTTACATGAGTAGCGGGCCTCATACAACCCAATGTGATGCAAGCTAGGGCTGCAGAGTCTGCCTCCCTCTACAACATTAAGGTTGTGTCCCAAATGGCAACCCTATTCCCTTCATAGTGCATTACTTTTGACCAGGGTCCACAGGGGAAAGGGTGCCATTCGGGACACAGCCTTGGTGTTTATGCAGCTGATCCAGCGGTGACAGAGTCAACACAGGAAGTGAGGTGGTAGCTCTAAGCTCGTTTTTTTATGCCTTGCAAAAACATTTTTGTTGTTGTTGAGGGAGGCAGACTCTGCAGCCATGGGGCTTGAGTTACAGACTTTCTTTCTCTCCTTCCCTCTCTTCCCTCGGTCTCTCACGTGCACACAAAACGCACATATGCGAGCTCAGCAGCGCACAAGCACACTCTCTCTCACGCGTAAACACACACACGCTCACGCACTCCCCACTCAATTCAATTTCAAATCAATTTTCAATTGAAGGGCTTTATCGGCATGGGAAATATATGTTTACATTGCCAAAGCAAGTGAAATAGATCATAAACAAAAATGAAATAAACAATAAAAAATGAACAGTAAACATTACACAAGTTCCAAAAGAATAAAGACATTTCCAATGTCATTTTATGTATATATACACAGTGTTGTAATGATGTGCAAATAGTTAAAGTACAAAAGGGACGATAAATCAACATAAATATGGGTTGTATTTACAATGGTGTTTGTTCTTCACTGGTTGCCCTTTTCTTGTGGAAACAGGTCACACATCTTGCTGCTGTGATGGCACACTGTGGTATTTCACCCAGTAGATATGAGAGTTTATCAAAATTGGATTTGTTTTTGTCTGTGTAATCGGAGGGAAATGTGTGTCTAATATGGTCATACATTGGGCAGGAGCTTAGGAAGTGCAGCTAAGTTTCCATCTCATTGTGGCCTGTGTGCACATAACCTGTCTTCCCTTGAGAGATTGGTCTGCCTTCGGCGGGCTTACTCAATAGCAAGGCTATGTATGTATATAGACAAAACATTCCTTAAGTTTGGGTCAGTCACAGTGGTCAGGTATTCTGTCACTGTGTACTCTCTGTTTAGGATGAAATCGCATTCCAGTTTGCTCTGTTTTTTTGTTAATTCTTTCCAATGTGTCAAGTAATTATCTTTTTGTTTCCTCATGATTTGGTTGGATCTAATTGTGTTGCTGTCCTGGGGCTCTGTGGGGTCTGTTTGTGTTTGTGAACAGAGCCCCAGTTCCAGTTTGCTTAGAGGACTCTTCTCCAGGTTCATCTCTCTGTAGGTGATGGCTTTGTTATGGAAGGACCAGCTTGCTTAGAGGACTCTTCTCCAGGTTCATCTCTCTGTAGGTGATGGCTTTGTTATGGAAGGACCAGCTTGCTTAGAGGACTCTTCTCCAGGTTCATCTCTCTGTAGGTGATGGCTTTGTTATGGAAGGTTTGGGAATTGCTTCCTTTTAAGTGGTTGTAGAATTTAACGGCTCATTTCTGGATTGTGATAATTAGCGGGTATCGGCCTAATTCTGCTCTGCGTGCATTATTTGGTGTTTTACGTTGTACACAGAGGATATTTTTGTAGAATTCTGCATGCAGAGTCTCAATTTGGTGTTTGTCCCATTTTGTGAATTCTTGGTTGGTGAGCGGACCCCAGACCTCCCAACCATAAAGGACACTGGGTTCTATAACTGATTCAAGTATTTTTTTGCCAGATCCTAATAGGCATGTCAAATTTGATGTTCCTTTTGATGGCATAGAAGGCCCTTCTTGCCTTGTCTCTGAGCTCGTTCACAACTTTGTGGAAGTTACCTGTGGCGCTGATGTTTAGGTCGAGGTAAGTATAGTTTTTTGTGTGCTCTAGGACAATGGTGTCTAGACGGAATTTGTATTCATGGTCCTGGGTACTGGACCTTTTTTGGAACACCATTATTTTTGTCTCACTGAGATTTACTTTCACGGCCCAGGTCTGACAGAATCTGTGCAGAAGATCTAGGTGTTTCTGTAGGCCCTCCTTGGTTGGGGACAGAAGCACCAGATCATCAGCAAACAGTAGACATTTGACTTCAGATTCTAGTAGGGTGAGGCCGGGTGCTGCAGACTGTTGTAGTGCCCTCCACTCTCTCCAGTATGTTTTCTCTGTGGTTCTGTGGATTCCCATCGTCTTTCCATCAGAGTAGTTGTTGTATTATTATGTATCACTTAAACACAGCTCCACTGACAATCATTACATTTATTATTAAAGACACAAAGTATATTTACTTCCACAAGGCAATAACACATTCCTGGGAGCACATACTTAAATAGCCGTTCTCTTTCTTCCAGCTCGCTCACACACACACACACACACACACACACACACACACACACACACACACACACACACACACACACACACACACACACACACACACACACACACACACGCCATCTTCTGTAAGCTGTGACGGTGCGGTGTCTGGTGTGTTTCTGTATGCAGTGATGCTGCTACAGTAGGATGTGAGTGAGACTACGGGTGGCTAATCTGATCACTTCCTTCTAGCCAGCATGTGCTGCAAGTCTTTCACTTCAGCCTCACTATCAAACCATAAGAGCATGAAAACAGGTGCACACACAGTCTGTATTTGCGTCCCAAATGGCACCCGATTCCCTATAGTGCACTGCTATTGACCAGGGCCTATAGGGTACCACCCCAAACTATTGCACTATAAAGGGTGCCATTTGGGTCACAGTCAAGATCCACCGCTTCATAGTGACAATACAATACGGGAAATGTATGCAAAATTTTGTTCACGCTGGTCGTCATCATTTGCATTTGTAAAGTTCTCGCCCCGTCACTGTCTCTCTCTCTCCCCCCTTCCTTCCCTCTCTTTCCATCTCTCCCCCCTCCTTCCCTTTCTTTACATCTCTCGCCCCATCTCTCTCTCTCTCTCCTTCCATCTCTCTCACCCCCTCCTTCCCTCTCTCACCCCCTCCTTCCCTCTCTCTCCCCCCTCCCCCTCCTTCCCTCTCTCGCAACCTCCCTTCCTCCCTCTCTCTCTCCTCCCATCTCTCTCCCCCTCCTTCCCTCTCTCACCCTCTCCTTCCCTCTCTCGCCCCCTCACTCTCCCTTCTTGCCCCGTCCTTCCCTCTCTCAACCTCTCTCGCAACCTCCCTCCCTAACTCTCCCTCTCTCTCTCCCTCCTCCTTCCATCTCTCCCCCTCCTCTCTCCCTCCTCCTTCCAGCTCTCTCCCCCTCCTTCCTTCCCTCTCTAACCCTTCCTTCCCTCTCTCACCCTCCTTCTCCCCCACTTTCTCGCCCCCTCTCTCTCTCTCTCACCCTCCTTCTCCCCCTCTTTCTCACCCCTCTCTCTCCTCGCCCCTACTCACTCTCGCCCCCTCCTTCCCTCACTCTCGCACCCCTCCTCCCCTCTCGCCCCCCCTCCTCCCCTCTCTCTCGCCCTAACCTTTCCTCTCTCCCTCCCTCCCTCTCGCCCTCTCTTTCCCCCTCCTTACCACTCTCTCCCCCTCCCCCTTGCCCAGACCTTCCCTCTCTCGCCCCTTCCTTCTCCCCCTCTCTCTCTCACCCCCGCTCGCCACCTCTCTCGCCTCCTCCTTCCCTCTCGCCCCCTCCTTCCCTCTCTCTCGCCCCGCTCTCTCGCCCCGACCTTTCCTCTCTCCCTCTCCTTCCCTCTGTCCCTTTACCCCTCCTTCCCTCTCTCGCTTCCCCTCCTTCCATCTCTTTCTCTCCCCCTCTCTCTCGCCCTCTCTCACATCCTCCCTCTCACCATCTCGCACCCTCCCTCCCTCTCACTCTCCCACCCCCTCCTTCGCCCCCCTCTCTCTCTCTCGCCCCCTCTCTCTAATTCAATTTAAGGGCTTTATTGGCACTCTCTGTTTAGGGCCAAATAGCATTCCAGTTTGCTCTGTTTTTTTGTTAATTCTTTCCAATGTGTCAACTAATTATCTTTTTGTTTCCTCATGATTTGGTTGGATCTAATTGTGTTGCTGTCCTGGGGCTCTGTGGGGTCTGTTTGTGTTTGTGAACAGAGCCCCAGTTCCAGTTTGCTTAGAGGACTCTTCTCCAGGTTCATCTCTTTGTAGGTGATGGCTTTGTTATGGAAGGTTTGTTTCGTTTCCTTGTAGAGTGGTAGAATTTAACGGCTCATTTCTGGATTGTGATAACTAGCGGGTATCGGCTTAATTCTTTTCTCTCTCTCTCTCTCTCTCTCTCTCTCGCTCTCTCTCGCTCTCTCGCTCTCTCTCCCTCCCTCTCTCTCCCTCCCCCTCCCTCCCTCCCTCCCTGGCCAGCAGGCAGCCTCAAATGATTCAGCTCCATAGATGAGCTCATTGGAAGCAGCAGTCAGCAGTCCAGTCAGCTCAGCCACACAGCTGGGCTCCCCCACCCGCCAGACGCTGTTGATTCCCACGGAGAGAAACATGATACAGCAGCAAGCTGCACAACTTTACTTCGCTTTACCTCTCATCCAGAAGGGGAGCAGTAACGCCAAGACATGGGTAAAGAATACATGAATACATGCACTTTCTCATATATGGGCCAAGGAGGAGTGAGTGAGTGATTGAGTGCATCAGTCTCTCTCTCTCGCTCTCTCTCTCGCTCTCCCTCTCAATCATAGAGCTAGCTGGAAACTATCCCTCTCTCTCACATGCACACATACACACACGCTCGCAGGCACACAGAAACACACACCGCTCCTGGAGGAACAGAACACATCTGTGCTCCTGATGTCTCTGCCTTATGGACTCATGATGTTGACCTCTGTGTTGAGGATAAGTAAACTAACAACTACATGTAGCCCTGACTCTTACCCTGACCCTTACCCTGACTCTTACCCTGACTCTGACCCTTACCCTGACTCTTACCCTGACCCTTACCCTGACTCTTACCCTGACTCTTACCCTTACCCTGACTCTTACCCTGACTCTGACCCTTACCCTGACTCTTACCCTGACCCTGACTCTTACCCTGACCCTTACCCTGACTCTTACCCTGACTCTTACCCTTACCCTGACTCTTACCCTGACTCTTACCCTTACCCTGACTCTTACCCTGACCCTTACCCTGACTCTTACCCTGACTCTTACCCTGACTCTTACCCTTACCCTGACTCTTACCCTGACTCTTACCCTTACCCTGACTCTTACCCTGACCCTTACCCTGACTCTTACCCTGACTCTTACCCTTACCCTGACTCTTACCCTGACTCTGACCCTTACCCTGACTCTTACCCTGACCCTGACCCTTACCATGACCCTTACCCTGACTCTTACCCTGACTCTTACCCTTACCCTGACTCTTACCCTGACTCTTACCCTTACCCTGACTCTTACCCTGACCCTTACCCTGACTCTTACCCTGACTCTTACCCTTACCCTGACTCTTACCCTGACTCTTACCCTTACCCTGACTCTTACCCTGACTCTTACCCTGACTCTTACCCTGACTCTGACCCTTACCCTGACTCTTACCCTGACCCTGACTCTTACCCTGACCCTTACCCTGACTCTTACCCTGACTCTTACCCTTACCCTGACTCTTACCCTGACTCTTACCCTTACCCTGACTCTTACCCTGACCCTTACCCTGACTCTTACCCTGACTCTTACCCTGACTCTTACCCTTACCCTGACTCTTACCCTTACCCTGACTCTTACCCTGACCCTTACCCTGACTCTTACCCTGACTCTTACCCTTACCCTGACTCTTACCCTGACTCTGACCCTTACCCTGACTCTTACCCTGACCCTTACCATGACCCTTACCCTGACTCTTACCCTGACTCTTACCCTTACCCTGACTCTTACCCTGACTCTTACCCTTACCCTGACTCTTACCCTGACCCTTACCCTGACTCTTACCCTTACCCTGACTCTTACCCTGACTCTTACCCTTACCCTGACTCTTACCCTGACTCTTACCCTTACCCTGACTCTTACCCTGACTCTTACCCTTACCCTGACCCTTACCCTGACCCTTACCCTGACTCTTACCCTGACCCTGACTCTTACCCTGACTCTTACCCTTACCCTGACTCTTACCCTGACCCTTACCCTGACTCTTACCCTGACCCTTACCCTAACTCTGACCCTGACTCTGACCCTGACCCTTACCCTGACCCTTACCCTGGCCCTTACCCTGACTCTTACCCTGACCCTGACTCTTACCCTGACTCTTACCCTTACCCTGACTCTTACCCTGACTCTTACCCTGACCCTTACCCTGACACTTACCCTGACTCTTACCCTGACCCTTACCCTGACTCTTACCCTTACCCTGACTCTTACCCTGACTCTTACCCTTACCCTGACTCTTACCCTGACCCTTACCCTTACCCTTACCCTGACTCTTACCCTGACCCTTACCCTGACACTTACCCTGACTCTTACCCTGACCCTGACCCTTACCCTGACTCTTACCCTGACCCTTACCCTGACACTTACCCTTACCCTTACCCTTACCCTGACTCTTACCCTGACCCTTACCCTGACTCTTACCCTGACCCTGACTCTTACCCTGACTCTTACCCTGACCCTTACCCTGACTCTTACCCTGACCCTGACTCTTACCCTGACCCTGACTCTTACCCTGACCCTGACTCTTACCCTGACTCTTACCCTGACCCTTACCCTTACCCTGACTCTTACCCTGACCCTTACCCTGACTCTTACCCTGACCCTTACCCTGACCCTTACCCTGACCCTTACCCTGACTCTTACCCTGACTCTTACCCTGACTCTTACCCTTACCCTGACTCTTACCCTGACCCTTACCCTGACTCTTACCCTGACCCTGACTCTTACCCTGACCCTTACCCTGACCCTTACCCTGACTCTTACCCTTACCCTTACCCTGACTCTTACCCTGACCCTGACTCTTACCCTGACCCTTACCCTGACCCTTACCCTGACCCTTACCCTGACCCTGACTCTTACCCTGACCCTTACCCTGACCCTAACTCTTACCCTGACTCTGACCCTTACCCTGACTCTTACCCTGACCCTTACCCTTACCCTGACTCTTACCCTGACTCTTACCCTGACCCTTACCATGACCCTTACCCTGACACTTACCCTGACTCTTACCCTGACCCTTACCCTTACCCTGACTCTTACCCTGACTCTTACCCTGACCCTGACTCTTACCCTGATTCTTACCCTTACCCTTACCCTGACTCTTACCCTGACCCTTACCCTGACCCTTACCCTTACCATGACCCTTACCCTGACACTTACCCTGACCCTGACTCTTACCCTGACCCTTACCCTGACCCTTACCCTTACCCTGACTCTTACTCTCCCACACACACACACTCACCTGTCTGACCAGCAGACAATCTGTATGGAGCTCGGCCCCCTGGGGCACGGTCGACTGCAGTGTCCGTCTCTCCAGAGGCACTGTGGACACCTGGGGGACAGAGGGGGAGGAGAAATCATTGGGGGTGAACCATCAAGGCGGGAGGGACAGTTTGATGTCAGGTAAAAGGTCGTCTCTTGTGAAAGACTGTCGGGGTGGAAGGGGTGTGGACTTGACATCTCAGCCTTTTCCCCTAGAGCCAAATTCACTAGCTGGCCAGAGGTCAAAGTTCACGCCATAGCTGCTTTTTGGTTTACTGAGATTAGGTAAAAGATGACACATGCAGTTGTGGGATAGGATACATGTGCAGGATTGAACATGAAAATGCTTGAGGGGGACATATGAAATCTAAGGATACAGTCTTTACCACTATGATGTAGTCAGATGACTGAGCCCTGTTCCAGTGTGTCAGCACTTGACGAATAACATCTAACCACGAGCTCCGTCGCTGTTCTAATTCATTCAGAAATATTAAGGTCAACAACAGCACATGGCTCAAATATATCCTTCCATACCTAACAGTAAAGATTTCTGGAGAAATACTGCTCTGACTGATGATGCTTGTGTCCCAAATGGCACCGTATTCCCTATGTAGTGCACTACTTGTGACCGAGGCCCAATAGACTCTAGTCCAAGTAGTGCACTATATAGTGGGATAAGGGTGCCATTTGGGACGCACACACACAGAGAACAGCCAAGTCCGCTCCCTCTCTGATCAAGGCTTGGTTCTGATTTACTGGGTCTGCAGTCAGCTGTTTAAAATGCAGCACACTCACAGGAAGCAAGGTGTTCCAAAACATTATTAGGTTTTGGAAGCGAATTAGGTTTGTCCATTAGCTAATGAATTGGAATATCCATTAGGTTGAGCTATGGAGAGACAGCAAATGAAACAGGGACTGTTTGGTTGCTGGGCCGGTGTGTGTGTGTGTGTGTGTGTGTGTGTGTGTGTGTGTGTGTGTGTGTGTGTGTGTGTGTGTGTGTGTGTGTGTGTGTGTGTGTGACGGTAGCAGAGTCATGCATTTAAAAATCAACTCAGGGATCGAGAGCCGAGTCATTTCCCTAAAACCAATTAAAAGCAATTAATGTGAAGTGGCAGTCTTAAGGAGCCACATTAGCGCACTAATTAAGTCACTAATGAGCAAACAGCCACAGGACATTGTGGGAGCAGAAGCACTGGGGGAATGAGGGGTTCAGAACGCGTGTGTGTGTGTCTCTCTGTCCTTCCGTCTTCTCGAAAAACATTGGGTGGCTGGAGCCAGACACAGTCACACGCACATACAGTCAGACCCCCCCCCCCCACACACACACACACAGAGACAAGAATGCATTCACTGGCACACGTGAACGCACACACACAACCCCCCAAACACACACAGACACGCTCGTACCCACCGTGAAGTCGTTGTCGGGGAAGAGGAGCAGCTCTCTGAGGGGGTCTTCCTTCAGCTCATCTCCCAGGTCACAGATCACAGCCTCATAGTCCAGAGGGTCTATCAGCTTGGGTTTCTCCTGCTGGAACACACACACACATTTTACTTGACTTATCCCATATGGAAGTGAAATAAACACTTGGGTACTACTTGGGGAAACACAGATGAGATAGCGGTGGACGCAGGATTCAAATCCCGGTCAAAACACACACACACACACACACACACACACACACACACACACACACACACACACACACACACACACACACACACACACACACACACACACACACACACACACACACACACACACACAGAGAGAGAGAGAATCGCACAGTCAGCCATACATATGACTACTGTAACAGTCACACCATGGAATATCCAACATATTCAACTATTCACAAAAAAGTATTCTACATCTAGGACTTATCCTGCTGTGACACACTGCGAGACAGACAGACAGACGCACAGTCAGCGACCCCACGCTAACATTTCTCTACTATACTGTTCTACAATCCTGACGTATATAAACCTCTCTGAACTGCGCTGATACCCAAAACACTCAGCAATCCCGTCATACACACTGAGAAAAGTCAGCCAGTCAACAAGTGTTCTTCAAATCGAACGCGAGACAAACGGCATAGCTAGGCAAACAGTCTAAACCCCAGGACATCTGTTTATCTTTCACTGGACGGGCATGAAAAGAAACACGAGCTAGAGCTACCACCTCACTTCCTGTGTTTAGACTGTCACCATTGGATCAGCTACATAAACACCAAGGCTGTGTCCCAAACGGAACCCCGTTCCCTACGGACCCTGGCCAAGAGTAGTGCCCTATATAGGGGAGCAGGGTGCCATTTGGAACGCGGGCCCCCAGCCTAGAGGGGCGGGGAAGAGAGAAGTAAAATAGAGGATGAAGTGGGTTACATGTCATGTGCCAAACCAAACCAAAAACATGTAGAGGGAAACCATTTTACTGACAGATGGAGAATATATCACATTAACAGTGATCACAACAGCTCAGAAAACATATTTAATGATAGGTTCTACCTCACCTATTATTTTTGGTTTCTGGTGCTGAATAGTATTTCGATGGATTACATCAGAGATTTAAGCTCTGAAATGACCGTAGGCTGATATAGTACAAAGCCAGACGTTTACAGTACGTTTTAGGTTAAGGGTTAGGCTACACATCTGCACAGCAAATGCTCTCAACAATCCCATCCAGACAGAGCGTTTCACAGAAAGCGAAATGGACTGCACATGATGAGACGAGGCTATTTCGGTCCTCAAAGGAAAGCAGTATGTCTTATTCACCACTGCTAACACAAACTGTGGTCAGAGATGTGGAAAACTGATGACCCCTGTTCTCTCTGTTGACACGCCCGCTGCAGGAGGTTTTCTCCTGCGTTCCGACCACAAGCCCCTGTTCAGTTACACCAGGGGTGTATTCTTTAGTGCACATCGTAGCTAAAACATTTTTCAAAAGGAAAAAGGGTTTCTTATCGGACAAGTTCAGCTAGGTCCCACAGCGTTTGCTTCAGTTTGGTTCCTAGTGAATAGGCCCCTGACACATAAGGGAAAGAGGTAGAACCAAGCAGTCAGTGAGGAATGAAAGCATGACAAAGAATGTGAGAGAAAAACCAAAGACTGAAAAACACCCAGAATCTTTGTTGTGAGGAAGGATCTTGTTGTGATTCCACTGTAAAAAAAAAAAACTAAAAAAAAAAACCCTGAAACAATTTGTTTGTATTAAGTGTACCCGACTGTAAGAGAGAATTACCACTGAGGACAATTGAATTTGTCAACCTCACAGAAATATCTACCAAGACAATATATTTTTCCTGAGTGGCCTGTGGAGAGTGGTCCAGCGGTTAGTGCTGCGTACCCACCCCGGGACACATTTAGCCAACGCTAGCAGTCAGCATGGGTTTTGAATCTGCCTCCCAATCTATCCTACCTTTGATGTCTCCTCTAGCCCTCTTCACTGTCCAATCTCAATATAATAAATAAAACCAACAACAATATATATCTAAATGTCATAGGTGGTCTTCAGCCGAGATTTCCAAATGAACATAAAACAAATATTAACTTCCCTTTGTGGTTCCAGTCAGTAGGGATCTTACCATATAGACAGACCGGTGGGAGGGGCAGAGAAACACAACAAGTCTTTCATAATCAGCATTCATTCACACTGTTGCCAAATCACTTGATCACCCTACTGAGCAGCACTGTGGGCTTGGCCCCTTTGGTTTTGACTCTTGACCTGACCATTGGCACTGAGAGGTCAAATGGCACCCCCTTAGTTTTGGTCCCCCTTTATTCTGGTCAAAAGTAGTGCACTATAGAGGGAGTAGGGTGTCATTGAGACATGGACAAAACCACTGGGGTAATTCTACAACAAAGTGGAAGGAAATAGGCAGTATTTAGACGATAACAGTCAGCTGAAGCTATCTTCCCTGACACCTGCAGTACTATCGGCTCAGTAACACAACAGCTCAGTATTGACTGGGACTATAGAGTGTGTTGTAGTGGGCGTTTTATCAAATCTCAAAGCAGCTTGATACATGCTACATGACACCTACACGTTTGGCACCTAAATTCCCCCAGACAACATCACACCAATACAGTCAAGATGTTGCAGAGCATTTGTACAAATCGGACGTACGTATAGAGGTGTAAAAGTCCCCTGCTGACAACCTCATAGCTCCAGTTGAAATGTTGTGAACATATAGATCCCATACTGATTGTAGATTGTAGTCCTGTGTGGCTTAGTTGGTAGAGCACAGCACTTGCAGGTTCGATTCCCACGGGGGACCAGTATGAACAAACAGGAAAATGTATTTAAATTGCCCTGGATAAGAACGTCTGCTAAATGACTAAAAGTGTACAGTGGCTTGCGAAAGAATTCACCCACCTTGGCATTTTTCCTATTTTATTGCCTTACAACCTGGAATTAAAATTTATTTTCTGGGGGTTTGTATCATTTCATTTACACAACATGCCTACCACTTTGAAGATGCAAACAATAAATAAGACAAAAAAATGGAAAACTTGAGCGTGAGTAACTATTTACACCCCCCCCCCCAGAGTCAATACTACAGTTGAAGTCGGAAGTTTACATACACTTAGGTTGGAGTCATTAAAACTCATTTTTCAACAACTCCACAAATTTCTTGTTAACAAACTATAGTTTTGGCAAGTCGGTTAGGACATCTACTTTGTGCATGACACAAGTCATTTTTCCAACAATTGTTGGAAACAATACAGACAGATTATTTCACTTATAATTCACTGTATCACAATTCCAGTGGGTCAGAAGTTTACATACACTAAGTTGACTGTGCCTTTAAACAGCTTGGAAAATTCCAGAAAATTATGTCATGGCTTTAGAAGCTTCTGATAGGCTAATTGACATCATTTGAGTCAATTGGAGGTGTACCTGTGGATGTATTTCAAGGCCTACCTTCAAACTCAGTGCCTCTTTACTTGACATCATGGGAAAATCAAAATAAATAAATTGTAGACCTCCACCAGTCTGGTTCATCCTTGGGAGCAATTTCCAAACGGCTGAAGGTACCATGTTCATCTGTACAAACAATAGTACGCAAGTATAAACACCATGGGACCACGCAGCCATCATACCGCTTAGGAAGGAGACGCGTTCTATCTCCTAGAGATGAACGTACTTTGGTGCAAAAAGTGGAAATCAATCCCAGAACAACAGCAAAGGACCCTGTGAAGATGCTGGAGGAAACAGGTACAAAAGTATCTATATCCACAGTAAAACGAGTCCTATATCGACATAACCTGAAAGGCCACTCAGCAAGGAAGAAACAACTGCTCCAAAACCGCCATAAAAAAGCCAGACTACGGTTTGCAACAGCACATGGGGACAAGGCTTGTACTTTTTGGAGAAATGTCCTCTGGTCTGATGAAACAAAAATAGAGGTCTTTGGCCATAATGACCATCATTATGTTTGGAGGAAAAAGGGTGAGGCAAGCTGAAGAACACCATCCCAACCATAAAGCACAGGAGTGGCAGCATCATGTTGTGGGGGTGCTTTGCTGCAGGAGGGACTGGTGCACTTCACAAAATAGATGGCATCATGAGGTAGGAAGATTATGTGGATATATTGAAGCAACATCTCAAGACATCACTCAGGAAGTTAAAGCTTGGTCACAAATGAGTCTTCCAAATGGACTATGACCCCAAGCATACTTCCAGAGTTGTGGCAAAATGGCTTAAGGACAACAAAGTCAAGGTATTGGAGTGGCCATCACAAAGCCCTGACCTCAATCCTATAGAAAATCTGTGGGCAGAACTGAAAAAGCGTGTGCGAGCAAGGAGGCCTACAAACATGACTCAGTTACACCAGCTCTGTCACAAGGAATGGGCATAAATTCACCCAATTTATTGTGGGAAGCTTGTGGAAGGCTACCTGAAATGTTTGACCCAAGTTAAACAATTTAAAGGCAATGCTACCAAATACTAATTGACTGTATGTAAACTTCTGACCCACTGGGAATGTGATGAAATAAATAAAAGCTGAAATAAATCATTCTCTCTACTATTATTCTGACATTTCACATTCTTAAAATAAAGTGGTGATCCCAACTAACCTAAAACAGGGAATTTTTACTAGGATTAAATGTCAGGAACTGTGAAAAACTTCCGACTTCAGCGGAGTCAATCACCACCTTCCGGAGACACCTGAAACCCCACCTCTTCAAGGAATACCTGGGATAGGATAAAGTTATCCTTCTAACCCCCCCCCCCCCCCCCCCCCTTAAAAGATTTAGATGCACTATTGTAAGTGGTTGTTCCACTGGATATTATAAGGTGAATGCACCAATTTGTAAGTCGCTCTGGATAAGAGCGTCTGCTAAATTACTTAAATGTAAATGTAAATGTATGTATAGCCACCTTTCGCAGCAATTACAGCTGCAAGTCTCTTGGGGTATGTCTCTATAAGCTTGGCACATCTAGCCACTGGGATTTTTGCCCATTCTTCAAGGCAAAACTGCTGCAGCTCCTTCAAGTTGGATGGGTTCCGCTGGTGTACAGAAATCTTTAAGTCATACCACAGATTGTCAATTGGATTGAGGTCTGGGGTTTGACTAGGCCATTGCAAGACATTTAAATGTTTCCCTTTAAACCACTCGAGTGTTGCTTTAGCAGTATGCTTAGGGTCATTGTCCTGCTGGAAGGTAAACCTCCATCCCAGTCTCAAATCTCTGGAAGACTGAAACAGATTTCCCTCAAGAATTTCCTTGTATTTAGCGCCATCCATCATTCCTTCAATTTTGACCAGTTTCCCAGTCCCTGCCGATGACAAACATCCCCACAGCATGATGCTGCCACCACCATGCTTCACTGTGGGGATGGTGTTCTCGGGGTGATGAGAGGTGTTGGGTTTGCGCCAGACATAGCATTTTCCTTGATGGCCAAAAAGCTCAATTTTAGTCCCCAACCCTGATCTGTACTTCTCCAGAACTTTGTCCCTGACCTGTTTGGAGAGCTCCTTGGTCTTCATGGTGCCGCATGCTTGGTGGTGCCCCTTGCTTAGTGGTGTTGCAGACTCTGGGGCCTTTCAGAACAGGTGTATATATACTGAGATCATGTGACACTTAAATAAAGTCCACCTGTGTGCAATCTAACTAATTACGTGACTTCTGAAGGTAATTGGTTGCACCAGATCTTATTTAGGGGCTTCATAGCAAAGGGGGTGAATACATAAGCATGCACCACTTTTCCATTTTTTTTATTTATTTACTGAAGCAAGTAATTGTTTTTCATTTCACTTCACCAATTTGGACTATTTTGTGTATGTCCATTACATGAAATCCAAATAAAAATCTATTTAAATTACAGGTTGTAATGCAACAAAATAGGAAAAACGCCAAGGGAGATGAATACTTTTGCAAGGCACTGTAAATGGCCACTCCACTGGATAGAAACTCCGATACACATAGGGAGCAATACTGTGTGTATCAGGTTCCAGATATCAACACACCGATCAGATAGCCAGTGACTCTCTATTTGACTAACTAGTATTAGGCTAAGGCTAGCAATGTCCAACTCCAACCTGTGCCATATCGGTTAGCCTCATATTGACAGACAGATGCGGTGTAGAGTGAAGTTTCTGATAGAGACTTGGTTCAGTTTTGCCTTTCACCCACTCATGATTAAGGTTAGGAATGGGAAGCTGATTCTTGATCTTTACCTAGGTGAACTTCACCCCAGATCGACAAGTGCAACAGAGAGGAAAAGGAAGCCCAGGGAAATAAAAACACAAAGATACGGCAATGCACGAGAGAGAGAGAGCATACATACAACGCTCAGCCGGTTGAAATCGTTCCGCACACGCCTGCTCTTATCCCTGTTCTTCCTTCGGAACGTGATCTTACTCCTGAAACTCATCCTGATTCAAACAGGAGACTACTACACACGGATACCGATGACACGGACACCACTGACACGGGTAGAGACGGGGACACGGACAGGACATGTGTTCCAGCAGGCAGAAGCAGAAGGTCCATTGAAGGGTGTGTGAGACCTGTCGGAGCGGGTGGTGCCCAAGGAGGAAGTAGATGCTTGATGTCACACGGTGACAGAGGAGGTGCAGCAAGGGGAAACTGACAACAACAAAAAAATCCAACCACCAAATGTGTCTCTCTTCCGTTTCTCTCTATCTCTGTTCTTACTCTCACCACATTTTTGGGTCGGATTCCCGCTGGGGCCGCCCATGTGAAAATGTACGCAAGCACTACTATAAGTCACTTTGGATAAAAACATCTGATAAATGGCATTGATTAAATCGTCATTATTATTATACTGTATTAGATACAGTAGCCATAGTAACATTACTGGGTAATACTTAGTAGTGGAAGTACAGCTCTGTAACACTGACACTACAGTACGTAGACACATTGGTCTAGACTAGACTGACAACATCTCCCCACTACGTCACACAACTGAATTCTTACAAACTGCCATTCTGACACTCTCAGTTACGATCTCGTCTCCTTGGTTGTAATCAATGCCACACCCTCTCACTCTCTTTCTTTTCACAAACACGCATGCACACTCACAGGCAAGACCTATATGTGTGTGTCCGATGTGTGTGAACTACAACTTCCTTTATTCGCCAGAGAAGGGGTGCATTTATAAACCAAGACCAATAAGTGCATGCGAGGACACGCATTTACATTTGAGTTATTTAGCAGACGCTCTTATCCAGAGTGACTTACAGGAGTTAAGTGCCTTGCTCAAGGGCACATAAACATCATTTTCACCTAGCCTCTCTAGGGTAGGAGGCAGTATTTGCACGGCCAGATAAAAAACGTACCCGATTTAATCTGGTTATTACTACTGGTTATTACTACTGCATATAATTGTTTGATTTGGATAGAAAACACCCTAAAGTTTCTAAAACTGTTTGAATGGTGTCTGTGAGTATAACAGAACTCATATGGCAGGCAAAAACCTGAGAAGATTCCTTACAAGAAGTTCCCTCTCTGACCATTTCTTGGCCTTCTACACTCTCTTTATTGAAAACTGAGGATCTCTGCTGTAACGTGACACTTCCTACGGCTCCCATAGGCTCTCAGAAGGCGGCAGAACGGGGAATGATGACTCTGCAGGCCATGGCTGAAAAACAGTAGCGCATTTGGATAGTGGTCGATCAGAGAACAATGAGACTGGGGCGCGTGCACGAGTCGACACCATGTTTTTATTTTTTCGTCTTTGAACGAAAACAGGGTTTCCCGGTCGGAATATTATCGCTTTTTTACGAGAAAAATCGCATAAAAATTGATTTTAAACAGCGGTTGACATGCTTCGAAGTACGGTAATGGAATATTTAGAATTTTTTTGTCACGAAACGCGTTGGGCGCGTCACCCTTCGTCACCCTTCGGATAGTGTCTTGAACGCACGAACAAAACAGAGGATATTTGAACATAACTATGGATTATTTTGAACCAAACCAACATTTGTTATTGAAGTAGAAGTCCTGGGAGTGCATTCTGACGAAGAACAGCAAAGGTAATCCAATTTTTCTTATAGTAAATCGGAGTTTGGTGAGGGCCAAACTTGGTGGGTGTCAAAATAGCAAGCCCGTGATGGCGAGCTATCTACTCAGAATATTGCAAAATGTGCTTTTGCCGAAAAGCTATTTTAAAATCGGACATAGCGATTGCATAGAGGAGTTCTGTATCTATAATTCTTAAAATAATTGTTATGTTTTTTGTGAACGTTTATCGTGAGTAATTTAGTAAATTCACCGGAAGTTTGCGGTGGGTATGCTAGTTCTGAACGTCACATGCTAATGTAAAAAGCTGGTTTTTGATATAAATATGAACTTGATTGAACAAAACATGCATGTATTGTATAACATAATGTCCTAGGAGTGTCATCTGATGAAGATCATCAAAGGTTAGTGCTGCATTTAGCTGTGGTTTGGGTTTATGTGACATTATATGCTAGCTTGAAAAATGGGTGTCTGATTATTTCTGGCTGGGTACTCTGCTGACATAATCTAATGTTTTGCTTTCGTTGTAAAGCCTTTTTGAAATCGGACAGTGTGGTTAGATTAACGAGAGTCTTGTCTTTAAAATGGTGTAAAATAGTCATATGTTTGAGAAATTGAAGTAATAGCATTTCTAAGGTATTTGAATATCGCGCCACGGGATTCCACTGGCTGTTGAGTAGGTGGGACAATTTCGTCCCACATACCCTAGAGAGGCTAGTCAGCTCAGAGATTCAAACCAGCAACCATTCGGTTTCTGGCCCAGCGCTTTAAACCTCCAGGCTACCTGCCACCCATATATACATAAAGTTCCTTCAGAAAGTACTCGATTTATTCAAAATGTTTTGTTTTACAGCCTGAATTAAAAATGGGTAAGTCTTGGTGGTTGATCATTGCTAGACAACCATTTCCAAGTCTTGCCATAGATTTTCAAGCAGATTTAAGTCAAAACTGTAACTCAGCCACTCAGGACATTCAGTGCCTTCTTGGCAAGCAACTCCAGTGTAGATTTGGCCTTTCACCCTACTGAAAGGTGAATTAATCTCCCAGTGTCTGGTGGAAAGCAGACTGAATCAGGTTTTCCTCTTGGATTTTACCTGTGCTTAGCTCCATTCCATTTTTTTTTTAATGCTTAACGATGACAAGCATACCCATAACAAGATGCAGCCACCACTGTGGTTGAAAATATGGGGAGTGGTACTCAGTAATGTGCCTCAAACGTAACACTTTGTATTCAGGACAAAAAGTTAATTACGTTGCCACATTTTTTGCAGTATTACTTTAGTGCCTTGTTGCAAAAGAGGAAGCATGCTTTGGAATATTTTTATTCTATACAGGCTTCCTTCTTTTCACTCTGTCGTTTAGGTTAGTATTGTGGAGTAACTACAATGTTGTTGACCCATCCTCAGATTTATCCTATCACAGCCATTAAACTCTAGTTGTTTTAAAGTCACCATTGGCCTCATGGTGAAATCCCGGAGCGGCTTCCTTCCTCTTCGGCAACTGAGTTAGGACGGACACCTGTATCTTTGTAGTGACTGGGTGTATTGATACACCATCCAAAGTGTAATTAATAACGTCACCATGCTGAAAGGGATATTGAATGTTTGCTTTTTTTATTTTTACCTATCTACCAATAGGTGTCCTTCTTTGCTAGGCATTTCATTGCAGAACTGAGAGCTGTCAGCTGCCAACCAGTTTGAAGAACTGACCCTGTTGCGTCACAGCCTCTGAGCCTGTGTCCCACACCCTACATAGCGCACTACTGTACTTTTGACCAGGGCTCGTTGGGCTCTGTCAAAAGTAGTGCACTACAGAGGGAATAGGGTGCCATTTGGAGGCAACCTGAGTCTGAGTGCTGTTAGCCTGATTACATAAGCTACTGTAAGATCGTTTTATGTTATTGATCATTTAAAAAGAGGAGAAAATGCTATCGATTTTTACTCTCTCCGTCCATTGGTGGTAAATACAACACCAGGGAAAAGCACCAAAAATACACCACCATGGGACAAGAGTTTAAAGCTGTAATGCAGCATGACTTTGACACAAACCAACACATGAGAAGAATGATACGGATAGGGGTTACAGGAAGAGTCAGACACTGAATGGGAGAGAGGAGATGAGGGTTACATCCAAAATGGCACCCTATTCAATACATAGTGCATTACTTTTGACGAGGGCCCATAGGACTCTAGACAAAAGTAGTGCACTATATAGGAACAATAGAGTGCCATTTGGGAGACACATACCCAGCTCAATAACTCTCCAGGCATATGTTAGTGTAACCGATGTGAAATGGCTAGCTAGTTAGCGGTGGTGCGCGCCAATAGCGTTTCAATCGGTGACGTCACTCGCTCTGAGACCTTGAAGTAGTTGTTCCCCTTGCTCTGCAAGGGCCGCGGCTTTTGTGGAGAGATGGGTAACGATGCCTCGAGGGTGGCTGTCGTCAATGTGTGCAGAGGGTCCCTGGTTCAAGCCCAGGTTGGGGCGAGGAGAGAGACGGAAGCTATACTGTTACATTGGTGCCATGACCCGGATCACTGGTTGCTGCAGAAAAGGAGGAGGTCAAAAGGGGGGCTCACAGTATAGCTTCCGTCCCTCTCCTCGCCCCTACCTGGGCTCGAACCAGGTAGCCCTTAACTATCAATTCAGGTCAAGAATAAAAACTTTACTAAATAAACTAAAGTAAAAAATTAAATACAAAAAGTAACACAATAATATAACAATACCGAGGCTATATACAGGGGGTACCGGTACCGAATCAATGTGGGGGGGGGTACAGGTTTGTCGAGGTAATCTATACATGTAGGTTGGGGTAAAGTGACTATGCATAGGTAAGCAGCAAGTTGCAGCAGTGTAAAAACAAAGGGGGGGTGTCAATGTAAGTAGTCCGGGTGGCCATTTGATTAATTGTTCAGCAGTCTTATGGCTTGGGGGTAGAAGCTGTTAAAGAGCCTTTTGGACCTAGACTTGGTTCTCCGGTACCGCTTGCCATACAGTAGCAGGGAGAACGGTCTATGACTTGGGTGACTGGAGTCTTTGACAATTTTTTGGGCCTTCCTCTGACTATATAGGTCCTGGATGTCAGGAAGCTTGGCCCCAGTGATGTACTGGGCCGTATGCACTACCCTCTGTAGCGCCTTACGGCCCAGGATGCTGAGCAGTTGCCATTCCAGGTGGTGATGCAAACCGGTCAGGATGCTCTCGATGGTGCAGCTGTAATTAGTACCACAAAGATGGTTGGAGGTCCACACATCAGGGAATGTTTTACTTGATTAGGAATACATGTTGTTTTAAAACTCTTCCATAGATAATAATAAAAATATAGATAATAGAAAATACATCTTTGTGGTAGTAAATCAAAGCTACAATTTTAATTACATTTCAATGTCAATGGTGTAACAGCTAATTGCAGGTCCATTCTATGGATTCTATTTCTATGATTTAATTGACGCCTACCCTGTGTTCAAGATTATGCTGTGTCTCAACCGATGGCTGGCACAACACAAACACCTCAGATTATGTAAACTAGGATCTAAGCTACAACATATGTGAAGAAAAAGAAAATCAGTTTATAGATGTTTTGATAATTGATGTTAAAGGTGTCTCACACTCCATATGTTATGTACCTCTATCTTCTCTCTAGCTAGCCCTCTCCTGCTCTTAGCAACAGTTAGACCACAAACCACTTTTCTCTGGCAGATCAGGGAAACAGTCTCACACACACACACACACACACACACACACACACACACACACACACACACACACACACACACACACACACACACACACACACACACACACACACACACACACACACACACACACACACACACACACACACACACACACACACACGTGAGATTAATGATTGACACCTCTAAACTTCCAGTCAGTAATTTGCCTCCAATGCTCCTTATAGAACACATCACTGCACTCTATACTCCTCTGTAAACTGGTCATCTCTGTATACCTGACGCAAGACCCACTGGTTGATGCTTATTTATAAAACCCTCTTAGGCCTTCCTTCCCCCTATCTGAGATACTGTACCTACTGCCTCCCTCATCCTCCACATACAACACCCGTTCTGCCAGTAACATTCTGTTAAAGGTCCCCAAAGCACACACATCCCTGGGTCACTCCTCTTTTCAGTTCGCTGCAGCTAGCGACTGGACGAGCTGCAAAAAAGGTCTCTCTTAATTCAAAGACTCAATTATGGACACTCTTACTGACAGTTGTGGCTGCTTTGCGTGATGTATTGTTGTCTCTACCTTCTTGCCCTTTGTGCTGTTGTCTGTGCCCAATAATGTTCGTACCATGTTTTGAGCTGCTACCATGTTGTGCTGCTGCCATGTTGTGTTGCTACCATGCTGTGTTGTCATGTATTGCTGCTATGCATGCTGTGTTGTTGACTGAAGTCTCTCTTTATGTAGTGTTGTTGTCTCTCTTGTCGTGATGTGTGTTTTGTCCTACATTTTTATTTTTAACCCCAGTCCCTGTCCCCGCAGGAGGCCTTTTGCCTTTTGGTAGGCTGTCATTGTAAATAAGAATTTGTTCTTAACGGACTTACCTAGATAAATAGAGGTTAAATAAAAAAATACAGAAATCAGTCACTTGAAATTAATTCATTAGGCCCTAATCTATGGATTTGACGTGACTGGGAATAATGATATGCATTTGTTGGTCACAGATACCTTTAAAGTGGATAGTGGCTCAGAAAACCAGTCAGTACCTGGTGTGCCCACCATTTGCCTCATGCAGCGCAGCACACCTCCTTCGCATTGAGTTGACCAGGCTGTTGATTGTGGCCTGTGGAATGTTGTCCCAATCCTCTTCAAAGGCTGTGCGAAGTTGCTTGATATTTGCAGGAGCTGGAACACTCTGCGTACACGTCGATCCAGAGCATCCCAAACATGCTCAATGGTTGACATGTCTGGTGAGTATGTAGGCCATGGAAGAACTGTCCCATTTTCAGCATCCAGGAATTGTGTACAGATCCTTGCATTATCATGCTGAAACATGAAGTGATGGGACAATGGGCCTCAGGATCTCGTCACAGTATCTCTGTGCATTCAAAATGTCATCGATAAAATGCAATTGTGTTCGTTGTTCATAACTTATTCCTGCCCATACCATAACCCCACCGCCACCATGGGGCACTTTGTTCACAACGTTGACATCAGCAAACTGCTCGCCCACACGAGGCCATATATGCTGTCTGCCAGGTACAGTTGAAACCGGGATTCATCCATGACGAGCACACTTCTCCAGCGTGCCAGTGGCCATCAAAGGTAGGCATTTGCCCACTGAAGTCGGTTACGACGCCGAAACTGCAGTCAGGTCAAGACCCTAGTGAGGACGACGAGCACATAGATGATCTTCGCTGAGACGGTTTCGGACAGTTTGTGCCGAAATGATTAGGTTGTGCAAACCCACAGTTTCATCAGCTGTCCGAGTGGCTGGTCTCAGACGATCCCGCAGGTGAAGAAGCCTGATGTGGAGGTCCTGGGCTGCCGTGGTTACAAGTGGTCTGCGGTTGTGAGGCCGATTGGAACGTGGTCTGACAAATTCTCTGAAATGACGTTGTAGGCGGCTAATGGTAGCGAAATGAACATCAAATTCTCTGGCAACAGCTCTGGTGGACAATTGTACGCTCCCTCAAAACAGGAGACATCTGTGGTATTTGGTTGCGTGACAAAACTGCACATTTTAGAGTGGCCTTTTATTGTCCCCAGCACAAGGTGCACCTGTGTAATGATCATGCTGTTTAATCAGCGTCTTGATATGCCACACCTGTTAGGTGGATGGATTATCTTGGCAAAGGAGAAATGCTCACTAACAGGGATGTAAACAAATTTGTGCACAAAAGTTGAGAGAAATAAGCTTTTTGTGCATATGGAACATTTCTGGGATCTTTTATTTCAGCTCATGAAACATGGGACCAACACTTTACAAGTTGCATTTCTATTTTTGTTCAGTGTATTTTGAGTTCCATAATTGCTCAATATTTAGAAAATCTCAGTCAGTGTGTATCAACAGGCTCTGTTACATACCGACTCATTAAGTCCTTTAACGAGCTGCTAAAACACCTGCAGCCCATCAAACATCCAACCCCCCCCCCCCCCCCCCCCCCCATTCCGCTCCAGCTGTCTGGGCTGCTTCCACATCCCACCCAACAGCCCCATTCTCCCTCTTTTCTCCCATTCTTTTCTCCCAGCCCTGTGCTGATTCTCAGTAAACTGCAGCTGTGCAGGATCAAAATAGAACGAGCGCAGCGCCTTAGAATTAGCAGCAACTGCTAATCAAACAGGGGCGTGAACGAGAGAGGGAGAGAGAAAATGTAAGAGAAAGACAGAGAGAGCAAGAGAGAGAGAGAGACAAAATAGAATGAGGGAGGGAGAGAGAGAAAATAGAGAGAAAGAGAGGGGATGCGAGAAAACACATGACAGAAGGAAATTGATGAAAAGGAGAGCTGACAAAGAAGGTCCAAGACTATACAATATCTCAGAGTTTGACCACCAGTAGAAGCTGGTGAATGTCTATCTCAATTACAATCTTTGTTTACATCCAAAATGGCACCCTATCCCTTTATTGTGGACTACTTTTGACCAGGACCCATAGGGCTCTGGTCGAAAGTAGTGCACAGTACTATGTAGGAAATAGGTTGCTGTTTGGGAGGCAGTAATAGTCTGCTGTGTAATGGGAGCCAGAGTGTGTATGTTTCCTAGTGCTGAGACAGCACAGGACAGGGTCCAGGATCAGACTGGAGCTATCGCCATCTGGATCACATCTACTGCAGAGAGCGAGAGAGGGTGAAAGAGAGGGGGGAGAGAGGGTGGGGAGAGAGAAAGAGAGAGGGGGAGATATGGGGGAGGGGGGAGATCGAGGGACAGAGAGAATGAGAGGGGAGAGATGTGGATGGAGAGGGTGGAAGAGAGTAAAGAGAGGGCTGGAGAGTAAAAAAAGTGAGAATATCATACTCTTATGAACAGGGGAAGGAGGCAGATAAAAAAAATATATATATTATTGTCACATAAACCAGATAGGTGCTGTGAAATGTGTTGTTTTACAGGTTCAGCCATAGGTTTCCCTGGAGAAAGTTAGGGTTAAGTGCTTTGCTCAAGGGTACATCAACAGATTCTTTACCTTGTCGGCTTGGGTGTTCAAACCAGCAACCTTTTGGTTACTGGCCCAACACTCTAACCGCTACGTTACCTGCCGAGAGAGGGAGGAGATAGAGAAGCAGAGATGAGGGAGAGGAATGGCAGGAACTGCAGTACACTGAACAAAAATATAAACATAACAAGCAACCATTTCAACGATTTTACTGAGTTCCAGTTCATATAAGGAAATCAGTCAATTTAAATAAATGAATTTTGCCGTAATCTATGAATTTCACAAGACTGGGCAGGAGCGCAGCCATGGGTGGGCCTCGGAGAGCCCACCGCCTAGGGAGCCAGGCCCACCCACTGGGGAACCAGAACCAGCCAATCAGAATTCGTTTTTCCCCCACACAAGGGCTTTATTACAGACAGACATACTCCTCAGTTTTATTAGCTGTCTGGGTGGCTGGTCTCAGACGATCCCGCAGGTGAAACGGCCGGATGTGGAGGTCCTGGGCCGGCATGGTTACACGTGGTCTGCGGATGTGAGGCCGGTTGGACGTACTGACAAATTACATTGGAAGTGACTTATGGTAGAGAAATGAACATTCAATTATTTGGCAACAGCTCTGGTGCACACTCCTGCAGTCAGCATGTCAATTGCACTCTCTCACAAAACATCTGTGGCATTGTGTTGTGTGACAAAACTGCACATTTTAGAGTGGCCTTTTATTGCCCCCAGCACAAGGTGCATCTGTGTAATGATCATGCTCGTCACACACCAGTCAGGTGGATGGATTATCTTGGCAAAGGGGAAATGCTCACTAACAAGGATGTAAACATATTTGTGCACAACATTTGAGAGAAATAAGCTTTTTGTGCATATGGAAAATGTCTGGGATCTTTTATTTCAGCTCATGAAACACACTTTACATGTTGCTTTTATATTTTTGTTCAATATACAGTTGAAGTCGGAAGTTTACATACACTTAGGTTGGAGTCATTAAAACTCATTTTTCCACCACTCCACAAATTTCTTGTTAACAAACTATAGTTTTGGCAAGTCGGTTAGGACATCTACTTTGTGCATGACACAAGTCATTTTTCCAACAATTGTTTACAGACAGATTATTTCACTTATCACAATTCCAGTGGGTCAGAAGTTTACATACGCTAAGTTGACTGTGCCTTTATACAGCTCGGAAAATTCCAGAAAATTATGTCATGGCTTTAGAAGCTTCTTATAGGCTAATTGACATCATTTGAGTCAATTGGAGGTGCACCTGAGGATGTATTTCAAGGCCTACCTTCAAACTCAGTGCCTCTTTGCTTGACATCATGGGAAAATCAAAATAAATCAGCCAAGACCTCAGAAAAGAAATTGTGCAGGTCTGGTGGAGGTCTGGTTCATCCTTGGGAACAATTTCCAAACACCTGAAGGTACCATGTTCATCTGTGCAAACAATAGTATACAATTATAAACACCATGGGACCACGCAGCCATCATACCACTCAGGAAGGAGACGCGTTCTTTGGTGCGAAAAGTGCAACAAAATCCCAGAACAACAGTAAAGGACCTTGTGAAGATGCTGGAGGAAACAGGTACAAAAGTATCTATATCCACAGCAAATCGAGTCCTATATCGACATAACCTGAAAGGCCGCTCAGCAAGGAAGAAGCCACTGCTCCAAAACCGGCATAAAAAAAGACAGACTACGGTTTGCAACTGCACATGGGGACAAAGATCATACTTTTTGGAGAAATATCCTCTGGTCTGATGAAACAAAAATAGAGGTATTTGGCCATAATGACCATCGTTATGTTTGGAGGAAAAAACGGGGATGCTTGCAAGCCGAAGAACACCATCCCAACAGTGAAGCACGGGGGTGGCAGCATCATGTTGTGGGGGTGCTTTGCTGCAGGAGGGACTGGTGCACTTCACAAATTAGATGGCATCATGAGGGAGGAAAATTATGTGTATATATTGAAGCAACATCTCAAGACATCCGTCAGGAAGTTAAAGCTTGGTCGCAAATGGATCTTCCAAATGGACAATGACCACAAGCATACTTCCAAAGTTGTGGCAAAATGGCTTAAGGACAACAAAGTCAAGGAATTGGAGTGGCCATCACAAGGCCCTGACCTCAATCCTATAGAAGATTTGTGGGCAGAACTGAAAAAGCGTGTGCGAGCAAGGAGGCCTTAAAACCTGACTCAGATTTGATCATCTGTAATAAACAGAGGCAGATTCGAAACTACCACCCTCGTCGAAGGAGTCGAAAGAGGAGAAATCAGCACCAACACATCCCTTACAAATATTCCAGGAGCGATGAGCCAACCCACCAAATTCACTCTTTTCATGAACACAACCACAGCTTTGTTCATTCTGGATGTGGAACGTATAAATTCAGCTGCTACCTGTTCACCGACCATGAGCAGATCCTCCTCCACCTTAACTCCATTCTCAGGAACACACCTGAATCCATGCCGTAATGACAGCATCTCCTCCACCTTAACTCCATTCTCAGGAACACACCTGAATCCATGCCGTAATGACAGCATCTCCTCCACCTTAACTCCATTCTCAGGAACACACCTGAATCCATGCCGTAATGACAGCATCTCCTCCACCTTAACTCCATTCTCAGGAACACACCTGAATCCATGCCGTAATGACAGCATCTCCTCCACCTTAACTCCATTCTCAGGAACACACCTGAATCCATGCCGTAATGACAGCATCTCCTCCACCTTAACTCCATTCTCAGGAACACACCTGAATCCATGCCGTAATGACAGCATCTCCTTCGCCCAAGGCTGCCAAGCCATCGTGCACACCACACCGTTCACACCACACCGTTCCTCCCTAACTTTGAAAAAAAAACAGTGGATACCGCTAAACTAACAGTGTGTTAAGTCTCCACCATAGAAAAGAAAAATTGAAAGAAAGTAAGGACAGAGCCCTTTACATGGCCTCTCAACTACAAAACACTCCCAACAGAGAGGCAGAGAGAGAGAGAGGCAGAGAGAGAGAGAGAGAGAGAGAGAGGCAGAGAGAGAGAGAGAGAGAGGCAGAGAGAGAGAGAGAGAGAGAGAGGCAGAGAGAGAGAGGCAGAGAGAGAGAGAGAGGCAGAGAGAGAGAGAGGCAGAGAGAGAGAGAGAGAGAGAGGCAGAGAGAGAGAGAGAGAGGCAGAGAGAGAGGCAGAGAGAGAGAGAGAGAGGCAGAGAGAGAGAGAGAGAGAGAGAGAGAGAGAGCGAGAGAGAGAGAGAGAGAGAGAGAGAGGACTTTATGGTTGCTTGGTTACCCAAACTCCTTGCTCCAGCCAAATGCTACATCACACCCACGGACGACATCTCCCCTACAATGTCTAGAATGGAAATGCGTTCTACACCATCTGATTCGGCCCAGAAAACAATCAGTTGAGCAAGAGCCAAAACACACATGGGTAAAGCGACATTTAGAAAATTCGTCATTAACTTTGATATGTCATTAACTTTGCTACTTAGGTCCAATCGCTGATGACTTTGTTTTGTACAACACCCCTCATTTTGAGTCGTCAGGCAAACTTTATGGCTCACACCCCTGCCAAAATGAGCCTGACATTTTTCAATGTCATCATGCATTCAGCACTCAGGAAACAAAGGATTTCTGGGAATATGGAAGCCTGTCCCAGAGACGGGGATTGGCCCTACAATGACCAGGCAGAGGGATGGTCGGACAGACGGAAGGACGTGGACATTGAAATACAGATACAGCCAGGATTGTTGTCACCATTCAACATGGGTAACTATTAAATATCTGTACACCCCTGTTCCTCAGCACCGCCTTGCCACCCTGAGTATAACCTCACCCGTCAGTCTCAGACTCACCACTGATTTAGTTCACAATCATGAACCAAGTGGTCACAACTCATTACCGCCTTAATAAACCTTGGGGTGAAGCTTTTCATCGGTACAGATCTTAGATCAGCTTCCCCTCCCCAACCTTAACCATTAGTAGGGAAAATGCTAAACTGACCCAAGAGCAGGATATAGGGACAACTTCACCCTACTGCTCCTAATAATGGATCCAAATGGTATTGCGCAATCAGTATCACGGTCACTCACAGACAGAAACATAAGAATATTGGCCAGTCCAGTACAGTATCCGAAATGTGTTCATTTGCTCATTCATTCACCCATTGACTTAGACAAACACTCACGTCATGTTATCAGCAGCCTATTAGATGAAACATGAGCAAAGAGACACATTTTTCCCACAGAAACTATATTGCCCTGGACTGACCCCCAGCCACCCCCCACCACCCTTCTCTCCCTGTACATCCCCGGCCGGCAGCCCCCTGCCTCTGTTTCCGCCCCTCTCCCTCTCAGCTGAGAGGGAATAACACACAGCTCTGTTCACATCATGCCTCGCTCCTGGATAATACATTACCCTCCGCGCACGCACACACACCAAGTCACACGCACACTTACACAAACACAGAGAGAGGACACATTCTCCCCTCGCTGTATGTTAATACCACATGGCAAACACTCGTATCCAAAAACAGAAGGAGCCCAAACAGATTCCCTCTAGCCCTCTTACACTCCCCCCCCCCCCCCCAACAAAGGAAGAAGGGAGGCTGCAGCCTACAGCTCCGCAGTCTGATGTTAGTTACCATAACAACGATGGTGAGGGCTCTACTTCCCCCGGTGGCGGCGTGGCCCTCGCCGGGAGGCAGGGCGTCCAAGGATAGCTGGTCCTGGCGGGAGCACATGTGGGCACAGTTGGCCCGGCCCACGGAACGTAGGGCCTGGAGGAGCACCAAGCTGGCCGAGCAGCCCATACCCAGGTACCCAACCACGTCACTCCCAGACAGAGCCCTCTGCCCTGGGTTCACCACCCAGCCCTGGCCCCCTGGACCTTGGACCAGCCTAATGGAGCTAAGTGAAGCTAAGTTCAGGAAACCCCAGCTACAGCCTAGTCCTGGTTAGGTTAGCCCAGGTTAGTCCCTAAAGCTCCGGTGCTCTAGCTCTGCCTGCCTACGTCGTACTGCAGTCCCACTGCTCTCCTCTGGCTCAGTACTGCTAAGTGCTGAGCTCTGGGACCCTCCAGCTGCAGCAGACAGAGGCTGCCTTGTCGCTCCACTCTCCGCACTGATCTGATCTGCCTACACTGTAGCTGAACACAGCTGGCTCCTCCAATCGAAGCAAGACATGGTCGTCAGCTGACCAGAACTGACAGCCAAAAACACACACAGGCACGCACTCTAGCACCCAGTCTCGCCCGCTCCCTCGAGATCTCGTGCACGCTCTCTCTCTCTCTCTCTCTCTCTCATCCACACATACTGTTCACACAAATATTCCGCCGTGATTTAGAGGGACATGGTAAAAAGACAGGAAGTCAATCCAAGCTGGAGTGAGCTCTGGGAATTGCACTAAGCAAAGGAGTGAGTGTGTGTGTGTGTGTGTGTGTGTGTGTGTGTGTGTGTGTGTGTGTGTGTGTGTGTGTGTGTGTGTGTGTGTGTGTGTGTGTGTGTGTGTGTGTGTGTGTGTGTGTGTCTGTGCATGCGTGTCTAAACCACCAGCTGTGTTACACCAGCCGTAACAGTGTCATTCAACTATTCAGACCAGCCACCTACTCCGCACACTATGTCTCGCTCCGTACTCCCTCTCTCCCACTTAAGAATTTGAAATCTAGCTCATACTGTACACTCACTTAGCGGTACCTAAAGTGCTGCAGTCTGCACCGAAAAGCTAAATAGCACAGAGAAAGAAAAGGGAGAGTGAGGGGAGATAAATATAAATCGAGAGACAGAAAGAACGAGAGGGAAAAAGAGAGAGAGGACAGAGTAAGGGACAAAGAGCCAGAGCAAGGAGAGAGAGAGAAAGAGGGTGTGAGTAGGGCTGTTGCGGTAACCGTATTACCACCACACCGGCAGTCATGACTCATGACGGCAATGAAATGCACACTGGACATGCAATGGTAGTACCCAACTCACTAACAACCACCAGGTCCTACAGGCCTGGGACTCAGGGCTCTATTGTTCCTCTAACCACTCTGACATTAACGCAAATCCCTTCGAAAATCACATCAAAACAGTATCGTGCTTTAAAAACTCACCTCACTGTGATTTATCCATTTGAAGAAAGAGGTTTAACAACAGGTTGAAACTAAGTGGAAAATAGGGTAGTTGTGGATGTTATTTCAAAGCCTAAAACAACGAAATGGACAGCGCTTTCTAAGGTGATGATTCATTCAAAAAGCCCATACGCATATTAAGAGCTTACTCTCACCCAATGGATTAAATACAACAATTTCCTCATCAATCTACACAAAATATCCCACAATGACAAAGCGAAAACTGGTTTTTAGAAACTTTTGCACATTTATGAAAAGTAAAAAACATATACCGTATTTAAATAAGTATTCAGACCTTTGATATGAGACTCAAAATTGAGCTCAGGTGCATCCTGTTTCCATTGATCATCCTAGAGATGTTTCTACAACTTGATTGGTGTCCACCTGTGGTAAATTCAATTGATTGGACATGATTTGGAAAGGCACACACCTGTCTATATAAGGTCCCACAATTGTGGGTAGAGCTCCGAGACAGAATTGTGTCGAGGCACAGATCTGGGGAAGGGTACCAAAAGATTTCTGCAGCATTGAAGGTCCCCAAAAACACAGTGGCCTCCATCATTCTTAAATGAAAGAAGTTTGGAACCACCAAGACTCTTCCTAGAGCTGGCCGCCCGGCCAAACTGAGCAATCGGTGGAGAAGGGCCTTGGTCAGGGAGGTGACCAAGAACCTGATGGTCACTCTGACAGAGCTCCAGAGTTCCTCTGTGGAGATGGGAGAACCTTCCGGAAGGACAACCATCTCTGCAGCACTCCATCAATCAGGCCTTTATGGTAGTGGCCAGACGGAAGCCACTCCACAGTAAAAGGCACATGACAGCCCGCTTGGAGTTTGCCAAAAGGCACCTAAAGGACTCTCAGACCATGAGAAACATGATTATCTGGTCTGATGAAACCAAGGTTGAACTCCTTGCCCTGAATGCCAAGCGTCACCTCTGGAAAAAACCAGGCACCACTCAACACCTGGCCAAAACCATCGTAGGTGAAGCATGGTGGCAGCATCATGCTGTGAGGATATTTTTCAGCGGCAGGGCCTGGAAGAGTAGTCAGGGTCGAGGGACCTCAGACAGAGAGATCCTTGATGAGGACCTGCTCCAGACCTGAAAATATCTGTGCAGCGATGCTCCCCATCCAACCTGACAGAGCTTGAGAGGATCTGCACAGAAAATGGGAGAAACTCCCCAAATACAGGTGTGACAAGCTTCTAGCGTCATAGACAAGACTCGAGGCTGTAATCGCTGGCAAAGGTGCTTCAACAGAGTACTGAGTAAAGGGTGATATTTGATTTTTTTATTTGTAATACATTTGCAAGATAAAACAAATACCTTTTTTTACTTTGTCATTATTGGGTATTGTGTGTAGATTGATGAGGGAAAAAAACGATTTAATACATTTTAGTCAAGGGGTCTGAATACTTTCCGAATGCACTGTATTACTGGAAACTGGAAACTGTAATATCTTATGTTTCACCGAGTCGTGAATGATGACAAAGATAATATACAGTTGGCTGGGTTGTCTGTGCATCGGCAGGACAGAAGTCTGGTAAGACGAGGGGTGGGGGTGTGTGTCTATTTGTCAATATCAGCTGGTGCACAATGTCTAATATTAAGGTAGTCTCGAGGTATTGCTCACCTGAGGTAGAGTACCTCATGATAAGCTGTAGACCACACTATCTACCAAGAGAGTTTTCATCTATATTTTTCGTAGCCATCTATTTACCACCACAAACCGACGCTGGCACTAAGACCGCACTCAACGAGCTGTATAAGGCCATAAGCAAACAAGAACATGCTCATCCAGAAGCGGCGCTCACAGTGTCTGGGGATATTAATGAAGGCTAACTTAATCCATTTTACCTAATTTCTACCAGATGTTAGAGGGCCACGCCGCCACTGGGGGAAGTAGAGCCCTCACCATCGTTGTTACGGTAACTAACATCAGACTGCGGAGCTGTAGGCTGCAGCTTCCCTTTACTCTACACAGAGAGACACGCACAAAGCTCTCCCTCGTCCTCAATTTGGCAAATCTCACCATAATTCTATCCTCCTGATTCCTGCTTACAAGCAAAAACTAAAGCAGGAATTACCAGTGACTCACTCAATACGGAAGTGGTCAGATGACGCGGATGCTACGCTACAGGACTGTTTTGCTAGCATAGACTGGAATATGTTCCGGGATTCATCCAGTGGCATTGAGGAGTATACCACCTCAGTCACCGGCTTCACCAATAAGTGTATCGACGAAGTCGCCTCCACAGTGACCGTACGTACATATCCAAACCAGAAGCCATGGATTACAGGCAACATCCGCACCGAGCTAAAGGCTAGAGCTGCTGCTTTCAAGGAGCGGGATACTAGTCCGGATGCTTATAAAAAAATCCCGCTATGCCCTCAGACGAACCATCAAACAGGCAAAATGTCAATACAGGACTAAGATTGAATCCTCCTACACCGGCTCTGACACTCGTCGGATGTAGCAGGGCTTGTAAACTACTACGGACTACAAAGGGAAACCCAGCCGCGAGCTGCCCAGTGAAGTAAGCCTACCAGACGGGCGAAATGCCTTTTATGCTCCCTTCAAGGCAAGCAACACTGAAGCATGCATAAGAGCACCAGCTATTCCGGACGACTGTGTGATCACGCTCTGCGTAGCCGATGTGAGCAAGACCTTTAAACAGTTCAACATTCACAAAGCCGCGGGGCCAGACGGATTACCAGGATGTGTACTCAGAGCATCCGCAGACCAATTGTCTTCACTGACATTTTCAACCTCTCCTTGACCGAGTCTGTAATACCTCCATGTTTCTTGTGCCCAAGAAGGCAAAGGTAACCTACCTAAATGACTACCGCCCTGTAGCCATCATCCCGGAATTCCTAGACCCACTCCAATTCGCATACCGCCCCAACAGATCCATAGATGACGCAATCTCAATCGCACTCCACACTGCCCTTTCCCACCTGGACAAAAGGAACACCTATGTGAGAATGGTGTTCATTGACTACAGCTCAGCATTCAACACCATAGTGCCCACAGAGCTCATCACTAAGCTAAGAACCCTGGGAATAAACACCTCCCTCTGCAACTGGATCCTGGACTTCCTGACGGGCTGCACCCAGGTGGTAAGGGTAGGCAACAACTAATCTGCCACGCTAATCTTCAACACGGAGGCCCCTCAGGGGTGCGTGCTTAGTCCCCTCCTGTACTCCCTGATCACCCATGACTGCGTGATCAAACACGACTCAAACATCATTATTAAGTTTGCTGACGACACAACGGTGGAGGCCTGTTCAACAATAAGACAGCCTATAGGGAGGAGGTCAAAGACCAGTCAGTGTGATGCCAGGACAACAAGCTCTCCCTCAACGTGAGCAAGACAAAGGAGATGATCGTGGACTACAGGAAAAAGGAGGGCCAAACATGCCCCCATTCACGTCAACGGGGCTGTAGTGGAGCAGGTCGAGAGTTTCAAGTTCCTTGGTGACCACATCACCAACAAACTATCACGGTCCAAACACACCAAGAAAGTCGTGAAGAGAGCACGACAAAGCATATTCCCCCTCAGGAGACTGAAAAGATTTGACATGGGTCCCCAGATCCAAAATAAGTTCTACAGCTGCACCATCGAGAGCATCCTGACCGGTTGCATCACCACCTGGTATGGCAACTGCTCCTCATCTGACTGTAAGGCGCTACAGAGGGTAGTGCATACGGCCTAGTACATCACTGGGGCCAAGCTTCCTGCCATCCAGAACCTATATACTAGGCGGTGTCAAAGGAAGGCCTAAAAAATTGTCAAAGACTCCAGTCACCCAAGTCATAGACCGTACTCTCTGCTACCGCACGGCAAGCGGTACCGGAGCGCCAAGTCTAGGTCCAAAAGGCTCCTTAACAGCTTCTACCCCCAAGCCATAAGACTGAATAATTAATCAAATGGCCACCTATTGTATTGACCCCCCCCCCCCCCCCCCTTTGTTTTTACACTGCTGCATCTCGCGGTACCCCCTGTATATAGCCTCATTGTTGTTATTTTATTGGGGTACTTTTTTTCTTTACTCTATTTTCTTAATACTGCATTGTTGGTTAAGGGCTTGTAAGTAAGCATTTCACTGTAAGGTTGTATTCGGCGCATGTGACTAATCCAATTTGATTTATAATCACCACATCACAATATATTACACTAAGTGCTGGGTGAATAATTCTGCATATAGAAAATGCACAATACAGTATATTGCTCCTCTCCCTACCAACCAATCTCATCAGTTTTCCTCCACCACAAAGATGAGATAAGGCCCCTTCTCTCTCCCTCTCCTTCCTCAGCAGAAAACCAGTTTGCTGTGTATACCAATCCAATTGTTGTGGATTTACTGTCTGTGAAGTGCAGGAGACTAGAGAGCAGGGAGTTGTTTTTGGACTGGGCCACAGCCTCTGGCAGCATCCCTACATCTCTTAATCCTGGTCATTGAGACGCAAAGAGGGGCACATTTTAGTTATTGCCCTCTAGCACTACACACCTGACTCCACTATTCAAAGGTTTAATGATGAGTTAATTAATGGAATCAAGTGCGTAGCGCTAGGGCAAAAAATAAAATGTGCACCTCTTTGGTTCCCCCTCTTTGGTTCCCCACTACTTTTGACCAGAGGACTATGGGCCCTGGTTAAAGGTAGTGAAAACAATAATTGTTCAATAAATGTTAAAGAGAAAAAAATGGTAACTTTACAGCACATTTTCTATATAATATTAATAATCATAATTATTATTATTTTGGAAGGGGGCTCGCCCGCTGCGGGGGTGCGTGCTACGCCACTGCTAATTTAAGTATAACTATAAGAAATCTAAGATGTGTCAAATAAATGATATGCAGCGCAGGACTCCAGCTATGCATTTGGTTTGCTAAAGATCAAACGTCTTGGTTACAGCAGAGACATTCAATCCCCTCCTGGATCAAGATCCCTGTTGGCTAAATTGTTTTCTGCGGCACTTCCGGTAATACCGTATACCCGGTATGGTAGAAACGGTATGAAAATCTGGATACTGCCCAACCCTAACAAACACAGTATAAGCTATAATGTTTAGTATTTTAGTAGGATCAGTATGCGTTTAGTATAATCCATAGAATTTGTTCAGGGTGTCTTGGGAAGCTGTATATATCCCATGATTAGGGCCTTCAACATCTGTGTGACAGCAACACACACACACACACACCTCCACGAACACACCATTACAATTAGGGCTGGGCAGGATACCGTATTTTACTACACACACACACACACACACACACACACACACACACACACACACACACACACACACGCATGGACTCCTCTACTTGAGGAGTCCATGTCATCTCTCTCCGCTCTCCCAATTCAATTTCAATTTAAGGGCTTTATTGGCATGGGAAACATGTGTTTTTGAAAACGTTGTTTTACACACAAATGTTACACACAAAACAATATAAATAATATACTCAACTAGAAAAAAATTGTAAAAAAATAATTAGCTTTAAAGATACCGTACTTTAGGGCAATCTGTAGTACAGGGACAAAGCAAACACCTCACCATTGTTCCTGTAAACAGTCAAGGGATAGAGGTGGAGAAGTGCAACCACTCACACAGTCATGGCCACAGACCGACCATCCAATGGACCAAAAATAAAGCTTACAATGCTTTAAAAGAAAAATACATATTTTAGTCTCTGACCGGGCAAGATGAACAAGGCATCCGCAGGTCACAATCAATAAGCACATCATCAACCTTAATGCCCCCCCCCCCAAAAAAAAACACAAAGAAATGCTCATCCAACCCTTATGTCACAGGGGAGTCAAATACAGACCGAAGATTATAGGGTCCTCTAGGAAACACTGACCAATACTTTTGTTCCTACCATGTCACAATAACTCCTCCCTGGCATTTTCATTTGTTGTCATCTCAAACAACACTGCATTCAAAGTGCTCACTATTACAATAATCATTCCATTTCCGTGATTCCAACAGTTCACCCAAGTGTTTTGATCTAAATCGCAAGTCAAATCGCAATTGCAACATTTGGTTAAAAATAAGGCCTATATTGTCTTGCCAATATCGTGCAGTCCTACACGGCAGTGTGGAAATAATCTCAAATGAGTGCAGGAAATGCAGTTTAATTTAACAGTACAAAACAATCAGAATGGAGAAAGAGCCATTGAAATCACTTAGAATGTATTGGTTGCCACCATAGGATCACATACTACTCATAAAGCTCATTTATAATTTGTATTATTCAAAAACATAAAATACCGTCAAATACCAACATTTAAATACAGTTCTATGATATTCTGGCCATATCGCCCAGCCCTAATTACAATGCCTTTCTTGAGAGGTAAATATAAACACTGTACACACACTGTAAATCAGGTCACCTCTCTATCTTCTGTTAGTGTGGTTTAGAAGGAGCATCAATAAGTAACCCAGTGTAATGTGAGTGTTTTAGCTTGACGAACACATTACAGGGATCATGTCAGATCCTCTGACAAAGTACCAGTACACACACACTGCTCATCCCTAATGCACAATGAGACTACATGCTTTATACTCCCTCTCGCTCTCGTTCTCTCGCTTTTCCTCTCCGTCATTCTCTCGTACTCATTGTCTCATTAACTTGCTCTCTCTCTCGCTCTCTCCTAAATTACCCTGTCCCCCCCCCTCTCTCTCATTGTCTCATTAACCCCTCCCATCATCTCCACCCTTGGACTCTCTCTGCTTTACATCATCAACAATGAGGAAAATATATCACTGCTGCTGAGTTTGTGTGTGTGTGTGTGTGTGTGTGTGTGTGTGTGTGTGTGTGTGTGTGTGTGTGTGTGTGTGTGTGTGTGTGTGTGTGTGCGCGTGTGTGTGCGTGCAACTTGTATGATTCCCAGTAGGGTTCCAACAGTCATCACGTTGAATAGAAACAAGCTCGTCTCCAACGTGGATTTAACGTGTTACAGCTGCCTGGCCTGGCCCTGGCCCTGGCCCTGGCCCTGGCTCCACAGCACAACCACAATAACCAAAGCACTCCCAGCCTAACTGGATCATGTAGCCCAAATGGTGGCACAGACCGAATAGACTTTAGCAGTACTGTGTGTGTATGAGTAAGTGAGTGAGGGAGAGAGGGTTTGTGTGTGTGTGTGAGAGAGTTAGAGAGGGTGTGTGTGTGTGTTAAACCCTGATGTGATTAAGCTCCTTACTATGAGCTGTCTCCCCTCCCTAGTCTCCAGTCTTCATGCTCTCTGGTTGCAGTGAATGGGAGGCCCTGCCTGGACTGCCGGCTGCAGTCTGCAGACTCAAGGCTCAATGGCACCCTATTCCCTATATAGTGCACTACTTTTGACAGAAGTAGTGCACTATGTAGTGAATATGGTGCGATTCAGAACGCAGCGTCAGTGTGTGTGAGTCATCGCACGATGGGTTGATGTGGCAAGGGGGGCTGGGGTTTACATGGGGAAAACATTTGCTGTTGTCATGACGACCTCAACAGGATGCTGCCACTCAGAGCTGGGAATTCTCAGTGGCAAACTTCTGCTTTGGCCTCTGGGTCTCTGACAGGGCACTGCAGAGGCACAAAAAGGTCACGCTCGCTCCCTTTCTCCTGCTCTTTCTCCATCTCCGCTCTCTCTCTCCCTCTCTCTGTCGCTCTCTCTCTTTCTCTCTCTTTATTTCTTTCTGTCTCTCCCTCTCTCAGCTTTAACCACTCTCAGGACCGGGAAGTAACATTTCACTCAGACCACAGACACGGGTGACAGGCTCGTGAGAGAGACTTGAGTAGGTTTGCTTTGTAAAGTATGTGCTTAGATAATGAATGTCTTAAAAAACATAATATAGTGGAATACTGTAATAGTATTATTATAACAGTAGTATTAGTATTATTATGTTATATTTGTATTATAATATGCAATGTAGCAGGCACTTCTATCCATTTTACAGATGGGTGGCCCCAGCGGGAATCAAACCTGCAACCCTTGGCGTTGCAAGCACCATTCTTTACCGACTGAGCCACACAGAAGCTATTTGTGACACCTTTAACAGAGTGGAAGATAACAGCTTACGTTCCACAAGTTAAGTTTGAGGTTAAGTCTCAGTTTAACTTTGAGTTTGAGTTCAAGTTAGGTTTTACCTAAAGTCAAAGAAGGTTGAAACCTGTAACTTCTCAGCCTGCTTAAACACGGCTGCTGGCTGCTTTTTCTGCACCACAAATAGAACTATATATCTGTTGTGCACAGTGAGCTGTTGACAGGTTGTGGTGAGTGGGCACACACACACACACACACACACACACACACACACACACACACACACACACACACACACACACACACACAGAGTCGATGTCATCAGTGGTATGTTAGACGGCAAGCTCTTCAAACCCACAGCCTTCCTTCCATCACAACATGTATTCGGTAAAACCGCCATTACAGGACAGAGCACACCTCACCAGTGTTCTCTGAAATAGAGCCCAGAATTAAACAAGAAGATAGCCTTGCTAGGTGGACAGACATCTCTCTCTCTGTAGAGGAAAGAAAGGCTAGGGAAAGAAAATAGTGAGAGAAAGTGGTATTTTTCTCCGGGAACTATATTCCCTCATATGTCAACAGTGAAACGTTGTAGAGAGGTTAGACGCCGACTTGGGGCCAGCCTGTAACAGTGATGACTAGGGTGTATAACAAACTATAGCCGCTCTGCTAGAAGAGGTCAGAAAGGGGAAGGTTGTTGTGATATGATGTCTACAGTACAGTCAGTACAGTACTCTGACATTGCCATCTAGTGCCGAGCCCACAATACAACATGCACAAACACAGATCAAGACTGTGTGTGGAGGTGATGGTCTGTGTATGTTTTTTAATGCACCCGTTTATATTCATCGTTTTTTTGTGAGAGTAACGTGTGTGTGTGTGTGTGTGTGGTGAGAGTCATAATAGCACTGATTGTGAATCAAAGTTTCTATTTATGTTCACTCTAAGGATCCTTTGCATGCGTGTGTGATAGATGTGTAAACCTGGTGTGTGTGCGAGCGCACGTGCACGTCAGATAAACCAGCTTCTCTGTAACGCCCTCCAGGTGGCGCCCTAACCCAGAGATGTACATCAGGGAACTCGCTGAGCGTTTGTTTACGGAAATAAACTATTAGTGTTGAGTGGAGAATTAAGGTGGTGAAAACAGAGGATGTTAAAATCTCTCCCTCTCTCCCCAGCCCAGCCGTCCCAACCACAGATCACCATCATCAGAAGTAAAAGACGGGAGCAGACATGGTCAATACATAAGGCTGGAAGGTGGTGGTAGTGCAGTGACAAGGTGCTGTGCTGAGAAGCAGACAGGCAGGGATCCCAACCATGTCTGTCTGTATGCCTGCCTGTCTGTCCGCCTGCCTGCCTGTCTGTCCGCCTGCATGCCTTTCTGCCCCATGGTAAACATGAAGACATTAGCTTTGCTAGGGGTTACGTAAACCAAAAGTAGTGCACTATATAGGGACTAGGGTGCCATATGGGATGTACCACTGGGGTTTACAACAGCAGCAGGCCAGAGAGCAAGACTAAACACTTTTATAAGGACATACAGTACTTGCATGGCAAGGCACTCATGGCACACACGCACGCACGCACACACACACACGCACGCACGCACGCACGCGCACGCACGCACGCGCGCACGCACACACGCACGTGCGCACGCACACACACGCACGCACGCACGCACGCACGCACACATCCAGCTATCGGCGGAGCGGAGACACACAACCCCACTGTCAGAGATAAGGCAGGGTCTCATTACTTCCTCCTCACCTCCCTCCCTTCCTCCTCACCTCCCTCCCTTCCTCCTCACCCCCTCCCTTCCTCCTCACCCCCCTCCCTTCCTCCTCACCTCCCTCCCTTCCTCCTCACCCCCCTCCCTTCCTCCTCACCCCCTCCCTTCCTCCTCACCCCCCTCCCTCCCTTCCTCCTCACCCCCTCCCTTCCTCCTCACCCCCCTCCCTCCCTTCCTCCTCACCCCCCTCCCTCCTCAACCCCTCCCTTCCTCCTCACCCCCCTCCCTCCCTTCCTCCTCACCCCCTCCCTCCCTTCCTCCTCACCCCCTCCCTTCCTCCTCACCCCCCTCCCTCCCTTCCTCCTCACCCCCTCCCTTCCTCCTCACCCCCCTCCCTCCCTTCCTCCTCACCCCCCTCCCTCCTCACCCCCCTCCCTTCCTCCTCGTCCCCCTCCCTCCCTTCCTCCTCACCCCCTCCCTCCCTTCCTCCTCACCCCCTCCCTCCCTTCCTCCTCACCCCCTCCCTCCCTTCCTCCTCACCCCCTCCCTTCCTCCTCACCCCCCTCCCTTCCTCCTCACCCCCCTCCCTTCCTCCTCACCCCCTCCCTTCCTCCTCACCCCCCTCCCTTCCTCCTCACCCCCCTCCCTTCCTCCTCACCCCCTCCCTCCCTTCCTCCTCACCCCCCTCCCTCCCTTCCTCCTCACCCCCTCCCTCCCTTCCTCCTCACCCCCTCCCTCCCTTCCTCCTCACCCCCTCCCTTCCTCCTCACCCCCCTCCCTTCCTCCTCACCCCCTCCCTTCCTCCTCACCCCCCTCCCTCCCTTCCTCCTCACCCCCTCCCTCCCTTCCTCCTCACCCACTCCCTCCCTTCCTCCTCACCCCCCTCCCTTCCTCCTCACCCCCTCCCTTCCTCCTCACCCCCCTCCCTCCCTTCCTCCTCACCCCCCCTCCCTTCCTCCTCACCCCCCTCCCTCCCTTCCTCCTCACCCCCCTCCCTCCCTTCCTCCTCACCCCCCTCCCTCCCTTCCTCCTCACCCCCCTCCCTTCCTCCTCACCCCCCTCCCTTCCTCCTCACCCCCCTCCCTCCCTTCCTCCTCACCCCCCTCCCTTCCTCCTCACCCCCCTCCCTTCCTCCTCACCCGACCCTGCTGCAATCACACGACACATAACACAGACAGATTACAAGGCCCTGTCTTCACTTCCTTGTACTAACGCACTCTCTTTTCTCTACTTCTACCCCCCCATCTCCCTCATTCTCTCCAAGGATACAGCTCTCATATGAATCTCAGCTTCTCCCTCCCCCCTCTCTCTCTTTCTCAGTCCGACATTGAGTTAAATGTTTCTTTGGATCTAAACTTATGCCATGTTTCCCGCTAACCAGCTGGTAGCAGGAAGACAAAGCGGGCCAATGATGAGCATGCTGGGACACGGGGTAGGGAATGGAAAGGGACGTGGAGGTCCAAAAGAATGGGGGGGTTGGAACAGGGGTTCGGTCCAAACTCAGCCCCTCTTTCCTCTCTGCTCCTCTGACCTACTTTACAGTACCAGTGGGACCCAGACCCAAATATGAACCCTATTCCCTATATAGTGCACTAGTTTTGAACAGGGCCCATATGTACCCTATCCCCTATTTAGTGCACAACTTTTGACCTACTTTATAGGTAATAGGACGCCATTTGGGACGTAGCCCAGCTCCCCAGTGCAGAGCAGAGCTCCTAACCCCTACCTGGGACAGACTTGCCTGTTACTCAGTGCAGCTAGGGGTCTGGAGACGAGCGCTACTGCAGCTGTAAGCACCACCCTGACAACTACCACACTGCTACAGGAATAACGACTGTTATATCAGCAGTATAACACACAACAACCACAGTTCCAACTTGTCATAGAACCGCAGCAACTAAGCTGAAAACAACAGTGTCAACCAGAGTGTCATTATCTGTATAACAACTGTAGCAGAGCAACCAACTACAGTATAGTACAGTACCATAGTAATACCTACAACATAACAGCCACGACACTAACAGGCAGGTAGCCGAGCGGGTAGGAGCGTCGGGCCAGTAAACGAAAGGTCGCTGGTTGGAATACACAAGCCTGTCTATAAAAGTCTGTCTACGTGCCCTTAAACAAGGCACTTTAACCCTAATTGCGCCTGTCAGTCGCTCTGGATAAGAGTGTCTACTAAACGACTAAAATGTCAAAATAAATGACATGAAAACAACAGTAGAGGTAAGAAGCAGGAGCTTTTACAAGTACAAGTAGCAGGGAACGACTAGCGAGCTCAACGCTGCTGTGCTCTTTGTCTTTTTCCATCCAGGAGAACAGAACAGTAATGAGAACCAGACTGTTAGGGGTCGGCGAGGAAAGCCAAGCTCTGCATGCGTCCCAAATGGCACCCTGTTCCCTTCATAGTGCAATCATTTGACCAGGGCCCATAGGGTTCTGGTAAAAAGTAGTGCACTGTGTAGCAGGGATAAAGCGTTATCCTCTGCACTGATTGAATGGGATTTCACCAGGGAAGACGGCAGGGAACGAGAGAGGGAAAGAGTGAGAAAGAAAGGCGTTTGGATGCAAATTGTATGGGTCACTGTTAATGCACTCCAATCTCACCCCGCATCCTTCTAGCTTCATTATGCTGATAGTGAAAGTCATAGGTTTCATCTGAAATAGCACCCTACGACCTTTACAGAGCACTACTTCTGACCAGTACGCGTGAGAATTCTTTTGCTTAGCGTAGCCGCTGACGCCTGTCAGCTTATATACTGTATTACAATATTCCCCATTTGATCCATTTACACAGCTGGCTGTGGTCCCCAGGCCAGTTAGGATAAGTGCCACCAGCTTTCAGTACAGACGAAATGAGCCACACACACACAAAATGGTGGAGAAAGTACCCAGCTGTCATACTTGAGTATAGATACCTTAATAGAAAGTTACTCAATTAAAAGTGAAAGTCACCCAGTAAAAAACACCCAAGCAAAAGTCCAAGGTGTTGTATCCAGGCTGTATCACAACCGCTGTGATGGGAGTCCCACAGGGTCGGCACACAACTGGCCCAGCGTCGTCCGGGTTTGGACTTGCCTACTTAAATAAAAGGTTAAATAAAATACATTTGGTTCTAAATATACTTAAGTATCCAAAGTAAATGGAACTGCTAAAATATACTTTATCAAAAGTAAACGTATAAATCATTTCAAATCCCTCATATTACGCAAAGCAGACATCACCATTTTCTTGTTTTGAAAATGTACAGATAGCCAGGGGCACACTTCAACACTAAGACATCATTTACAAACGATGCATGTGTGTTTAGTGAGTCCGCCAGATCAGAGGCAGTAGTGATGACCACGTGTTCTCTTGATAAGTGTGTGAATTGGACCATTTTCCTGTCCTGCTAAGCATTCAAAATGTAACGAGTACTTTTGTGTGTCAGCGAAAATGTATGGAGTAAAAAGTTCATTATTTTCTTTAGGAATGTAGTGAAATTAAAAGTTGTCAAACATATAAATAGTAAAGTAAAGTACAGACACCTCTCAAAAGTACTTAAGTAGTACTTTAAAGTATTTCTACTTAAGTACTTTACACCACTGCACGCACACACACACACACACACTCACACACTCTATCCTGGCTAAAAACGCCCACACAACCTCCATACAAACCGCTACACAACCTCCACACAACGCCCACACAACGCCCCGAGCCTGGATGAGATCCCAGCGGCACTGAGCATTTTTCCTCGTGGTTCTTCTCTTTTTGTCTCTTACAGATATTTCTCTCCTCCTCCTCCTCCTCCTCCTCTATCCCCCTTTCTCTTATTCTTTGTACAGATCCTCGTTGAGCTTTTTGGCCAGAGTTACACACGCACACATACACTGCTAGCATGGAGCCACAGAGACAGAGTAAATACTCTCAGCATAATATCAGTTTACAGAAGTGTCACAGCATTATTTATCTCTCTGGATTGTTCCCTCTGCCTTTAAAGTCAGCGGATCCTTTCTGTACTTATTGTTTAGTTTTGCCTGGGCAGAGGGGGACGTTTATCAGCGTGGCACCTCCCTGAGTCTGTCAGCTGGAAGTGGCATTCGCACCGGGTCAGGGGGCGCTGGTTTTGACGGGCGCACATCGCTTCACACAGACCAAAGACCTTCTCTTCTCTTCCATCTGCTATACATTCGTTTTGGTCGTTAACTCACTAAATGTTATTTTTATAGCTTCTGTGACATGTTCTGCTGTCCCAACATGAACATAAGAAAAGCCTTTTTGGGAGACACAGACACAGATACACACAATCATATCTGAGCTGGGCTGCAGTATGTCTGTGCTGATATGCCAGCTCATGTTCATCCAGTGTGCCAATGCTGTTGGCACTGCCGAAACTGCCCTGCCTGCCATCACTATACCACCCTGCCACACAAGCAGCCTGTGGCTCAGCACAGGCTGGCATCACCACCACCGATGCCAATGGAGCACACACACACACACACACACACAGGGTCACTGGTTGGGGCCTTGGCCTGGGTGTCTTAGCTACAGGGGCTGTGAGCGAGGTCTGTTCACGTTGTCCAATCAGCAGAGTCTGCTTTAGCCCCTGCCCTATCAGAACACTTCCCCTCCCTGTCCAATCAGCAGAGTCTGTATAATGTGTGATTCATGCAGAGAGGAGTGGTACGTGAGCATAACCAACAATGAGCAGTAGGGCTAAACCTGTGTGTGTGAGTGTGTAAATACACAATACACATACACGGTGTGTGTGTGTGTGTGTGTGTGTGTGTGTGTGTGTGTGTGTGTGTGTGTGTGTGTGTGTGTGTGTGTGTGTGTGTGTGTGCTCTGTGCTGGTGCTGAGCTGCTAGTGTATTCAGTATTCAGGGGGGCGTACAGTAATTGCAGCAGCAGCAGCAGCATACTCCGGCCTCCTACTGCACTCAGGAATGCAGCGAGTCCCTCCCGAAACCCTAAGAACTCTGGAGAGAGAACTCACTCATCAGCGGGCTGCGTCACAAATGGCAATCTATTCCCTACAGTCCTAAGTCTGATATGGATCCTCCCATCCCCTAGAAAACATCTTTAGATTGTGGTAACTTTTGGAGTAAGGGTGTTTGTAAAACCGGTATAGGGGCTGTGTGTGTCTGTCCGTGAGAGAGAGAGAGAGAGAGAGAGACCCGACATTTAGGAAAGCTTTGACTATGTACAGACTCAGTGAGCATAGCCTTGCTATGAATTTGTTCTTAACTGATTTGCCTAGTTAAATAAAGGTTGAATAAAATTAAAATAAAATACACACAGAAATGAGGTGGAAACTGAGCTGCACTTCCTAAGCTCCTGCCCAATGTATGACCATATTAGAGACACATTTCCCTCAGATCACACAGACGAAAACAAATCCAATTTTGATAAACTCCCATATCAACTGGGTGAAATACCACAGTGTGCCATCACAGCAGCAAGATGTGTGACCTGTTTCCACAAGAAAAGGGCAACCAGTGAAGAACACCATTGTAACCCCCCTCCTTCTCTCTCTCTGCATCTCAGTCAAAACAGCCATGGCCAAGGACATTTCACCCCTCCACTCTCCCATCCCCTCTCTACCCATTGGGTTTAGTCCTCTGCCATCAGAGAGTTAATCCCCTAAAGCTGACACACACACACACACACACACACACACACACACACACACACACACACACACACACACACACACACACACACACACACACACACACACACACACACAGCGGAGCGGGGATTACAGCGCCTAGCTACGGGATATTGAGAAGTACACACACACTAACAGAGACACCTCGACTCATATGGTCAGGGCAGACACACACACAGACACACACACAGACACACAGCTGAGATCACTGTGCATGACACCAGCCCCCCACCAGACCCCCACCAGCCCCCCACCAGCCTCCTACCAGCCCCCCACCAGCCCCCCACTAGCCCCCCCACCAGACTCCCACCAGCCCCCCACCAGACCCCCACCAGCCTCCTACCAGCCCCCCACCAGACCCCCACCAGCCCCCCCCACCAGCCTCCCACCAGCCCCCCCACCAGGCCCCCACCATGCCCCCACCAGCCCCCACCAGCCCCCCCACCAGCCTCCCACCAGCCCCCCACCAGCCTCCCCACCAGCCCCCCCACCAGCCTCCCACCAGCCCCCCCACCAGCCTCCCACCAGCCTCCCACCAGGCCCCCACCAGCCCCCCCACCAGCCTCCCACCAGCCTCCCACCAGGCCCCCACCAGCCCCCCCACCAGCCCCCCACCAGCCCCCCACCAGCCTCCCACCAGCCCCCCACCAGCCCCCCACCAGTTCAAACACTGGGGCGATTCAGAAAAAAGGAAAACAATGTCACAACAGAGTTCTGACAGGCTCCAGTTCTCTCTGCTGCCTCTTCTGTCCTCATCTTTATTTCTCTCTTTCAGGCTGAAGCATCAGTCTGGGAGTAGCAGTCAGTAGGAGGTGGAAACAGGGGGAGAGAGATTAGACAGAAATAAAGTCAGAGTAAACTCTCTCTTCTTCTAATGTAGCACTGTGCTTTGGCTATGTATCGTTATGTTGACTGAACACACACATACACACCCGACTCACGCGCTTCATTCGAAACCAAATCCACACGACGCTCTCTGACATCCTGTTGACGTGAGATGTAACACACAAACACACCTTTGACAGCACATCATCCCTATAGCACAGGAAGCAACCACCTCCTCTTTAGGCCAAGGTGATATTTTGTCTGCGTCCCAAAATGGCACCCTATTCCCCATATAGTGTGTTACTTTTGATAACAGTGAAACCATGTACGGCATAGAGTGTGTGTGTATGTGTCACAAAAGCAGTGCACAAAATATGGAATAGGGGGTCATTTGGAATGTAGACTTTGTGTAAGTGGATGAACATTGTAAGAAAGACCTGTAAGCACAGTGCAGAGCCTTGCCCTCGGACTGAAGCTAAAGACAAGCCATCAGGGTTATGTTCATTAAGCACCAAACGAAAGAAGATTGGACTGAAGCAAGGAGGAACTCACTGAACTTGTTGAAGGAGAAACACTTGTTTTCGTTTACCGCTACAAAACGTTGTGTTGGGGTGAGCACCAATGAATACGAGCCAGGCTGGATGGGACAGTAGAATGGTTGTGATATTAATGGCATTGGTTTCCACAGTCCCAGTGAGCCTGTATAGCTGTGGAGGTAATGGTCTGTTTCTCCCTCACAAAGCTGGGACACAGCTGCTCTATCCATCACTGCACAAACAGACAGACAGACAGGACAGGCAGAGAGGCAGACAGACATGTATGTGGGAAGGTAGGTAGGCAGATAGACAGGCCACCACCACACATAGACCTAGAGCAGACAGATCTGCATGGACCACCACCACACATACATCTAGAGCAGATAGATCTGCATGGACCACCACCACACAAAGACCTAGAGCAGATAGATCTGCATGGACCACCACCACACATAGACCTAGAGCAGACAGATCTGCATGGACCACCACCACACATAGACCTAGAGCAGACAGATCTGCATGGACCACCACCACACATAGACCTAGAGCAGATAGATCTGCATGGACCACCACCACACATAGACCTAGAGCAGATAGATCTGCATGGACCACCACCACACATACATCTAGAGCAGATAGATCTGCATGGACCACCACCACACATACATCTAGAGCAGACAGATTTGCATGGACCACCACCACACATACATCTAGAGCAGACAGATTTGCATGGACCACCACCACACATACATCTAGAGCAGACAGATCTGCATGGACCACCACCACACATACATCTAGAGCAGACAGATCTGCATGGACCACCACCACACATACATCTAGAGCAGACAGATCTGCATGGACCACCACCACACATACATCTAGAGCAGACAGATCTGCATGGACCACCACCACACATACATCTAGAGCAGACAGATCTGCATGGACCACCACCACACATACATCTAGAGCAGACAGATCTGCATGGACCACCACCACACATACATCTAGAGCAGACAGATCTGCATGGACCACCACCACACATACATCTAGAGCAGACAGATCTGCATGGACCACCACCACACATACATCTAGAGCAGACAGATCTGCATGGACCACCACCACACATACATCTAGAGCAGACAGATCTGCATGGACCACCACCACACATACATCTAGAGCAGACAGATCTGCATGGACCACCACCACACATACATCTAGAGCAGACAGATCTGCATGGACCACCACCACACATTCATAATAACCCATTGGTCAGTTTTACATGGTGGCTGGCAGGCATTGGTCACTCCCCTAATTACTTTAGGTGGGATTGAGTCACGCTGTTGGTCTGGCTTCTAAACTTGTTTGGGTTCCCCTCTCTAAAAACACAGTTTATGTAAGGAAATGGCAGTGCTGGCATGCAATATGCAACAACAGGCCTCATTCATATTGCAGATCAATCTGGGACTAAGAGGAAAAGTGGAATAGCTACTTTCTTATGATCTAGTAATTCTACAGATGCTAGCTTTAATTGGCAGAGTGCTTGATTTGTCGGACTCGGAAGGCAGGAATTCCTGGAAAATGGGAAACGGAATGACTGCTGGGCCTCAGAGTAGACGGCACTGAAGCTTGGCCTTGCATGTGCAGGCAGACAGAGGCAGACACACACTTACACACAGACGAACACACACATGGACACACACTAGAGACAAAGGCGTGGTGTATCAGCAGGATGAGCCAGAAGCATGATCCAGCACAGAATGTTGATGTGGCCCAGAGAGATTAGAGAGACACACAGTCACATAGTATCAGATAGAAACTGGGTTGGCTCTAGGTGACACAGCTCTGTGACACACACGTCCTGTGGTTTAACAGGCAGCAGCAGTGTGTGTGTCTCTCTATGCATGTATGTGTGTGTGTGTGTGTGTGTGTGTGTGTGTGTGTCTCTCTATGCATGTATGTGTGTGTTGTGTGTCTCTCTATGCATGTATGTATGTGTGTGTGTCTCTCTATGCATGTATGTGTGTGTGTGTGTGTGTTTCTCTATGCATGTATGTGTGTGTGTGTGTGTCTCTCTATGCATGTATGTGTGTGTGTGTGTGTGTTCTCTATGCATGTATGTGTGTGTGTGTGTGTGTTTCTCTATGCATGTATGTGTGTGTGTGTGTGTGTCTCTCTATGCATGTATGTGTGTGTGTGTGTGTGTTTCTCTATGCATGTATGTGTGTGTGTGTGTCTCTCTATGCATGTATGTGTGTGTGTGTGTGTTCTCTATGCATGTATGTGTGTGTGTGTGTCTCTATGCATGTATGTGTGTGTGTGTGTGTGTGTCTCTCTATGCATTAGGTGTGTGTGTGTGTGTCTCTCTATGCATGTATGTGTGTGTGTGTGTGTGTGTGTGTGTGTGTGTGTGTGTGT
>NC_138299.1:116886063-117001063 GCF_965601325.2 Salmo salar
CAGGGGACGGTGTGTGTTTGGGATGGATAATTAAGTATCTCTGAGTAATAGGAGGCTGAGGACATGCTCCTCAGGGAGGGGAGGAGCTGAGATAGACAAACTGATAGCTGTCATCTCTATCCTTCCTCCTCTCTGTCTGTCTGTCTGTCTGTCTGTCTGTCTGTCTGTCTGTCTGTCTGTCTGTCTGTCTGTCTGTCTGTCTGTCTGTCTGTCTGTCTGTCTGTCTGTCTGTCTGTCTGTCTGTCTGTCTGTCTCTGGAGCTGGGACACAAGCCAGATGTCTGACCCAATTATACCCCCCCAATAGCATCTCCATACTCAGTGCTCCGGGCTTCCCCTAACCTTGGAGGAAATACTAAACTGACCCAAGATCAGTGTCTTGGGGCAACTTCACCCTACACCGCAGTCTACTGGAGCCACAAAGACAAGTCCTCCATCTGCTCTATGGTCAGAGCTTATGTGATCATCAGGAGGGTGGGAGAAGAACAAAAGATAACGAGGAGAAAACGACAAGGAAAAGTATCTTGTTACAATCACAACTACTATAATAAGAGGGCATTTCAACATGTGCATCTTGATCTGACAGCGTGAGAGAGCCAAAGTTGAACCAGATGTCCTGTAGCTACAGCGTAGCTGTAGGGAGGAGGAGAGATATGAGAGGAGTCAAAGTGATACAAACATTTCCTTAGTTACATTCATAACTGAGCCCTCTCTGTAGCTCTCTCACACCATTGACTGGACAGTGTCTGTGTCCCAGATGGCAATGTCTGAGGATCGGTGAGAACCAGGCTCAGTCCAACTGTCTGAGACCAAAAGCTCTGGGCCCAGGTCAAAGGTAGTGTACTATATAGGGTATAAGGTGCCATTTGGGACGCACACGGGCACAAAGTAATGACCAGGCGATCTTCCATTTTTCCCTTCATTGGTTATAAATGGGCCCCTGATAAACAGCTGATTTGGGTCTCAGACATTGAGACTGAGTCTGGTTCTCAGTGATCTTCAAAAATGGTCTAAATGCAAATTCCTAAACTCCATATGTATTTTGCAGTGTAAGGTGTTCCAACCGATGCTTCCTTAGCCATTCGCTAGTACGATGCTTCCTTAGCCATTCGCTAGTACGATGCTTCCTTAGCCATTCGCTAGTACGATGCTTCCTTAGCCATTCGCTAGTACGATGCTTCCTTAGCCATTCGCTAGTACGATGCTTCCTTAGCCATTCGCTAGTACGATGCTTCCTTAGCCATTCGCTAGTACGATGCTTCCTTAGCCATTCGCTAGTACGATGCTTCCTTAGCCATTCGCTAGTACGATGCTTCCTTAGCCATTCGCTAGTACGATGCTTCCTTAGCCATTCGCTAGTACGATGCTTCCTTAGCCATTCGCTAGACACCAATTTGTGTGTGTGGCTTTATGCATGTTTATACACTATCAAAACAGTAGGTTGTTCCTACTGCTTCAAAAACAACCCTAAGTGGCATTCATGTAAAGAAAACTGCTCCGAGGTGAAGTTTCCCCTGGGTGCAGATCTAGGATCAGCTTCTCCGCCCCCAATCCTATCCTTAACCATTAGCGGGGAAAATGCTACACTGACCCAGGGTCAGCGAAACACAGAACAACGCACACAGATGATGACTACAGGACGAACAGACGAAGTGTAACCAGTCTGGCAAGTCCTTATGGTCTGGCGCGGAGTGATGATGCGTCACGGAGAGGGAGCTGAGCAGGGATGACAGCAGCTCACTTCCAACCACCAAACGAGCCTCTGTTTGGCACACATTCTTAGTTCTGAGTCCCAAATGGCACCCTATTCCCTACATAGTGCACTGCTTTTGACCAGAGCCCTACAGGAACCTTATAACCCCCGGTCAAAAGTAGGGAATAGGGTGTCATTTTTGGCATATCCGCAGCTCTGAGACTCAGAGATATAAACATAGAAAGAGACCCAGGGCATAGTAGTAATGTAGTAGTAGTAGTAGTAGTAGTAGTAGTATCACATCAGCACATGGTCGGTAACACACCAGCTAACCTGTCTGAGCCCTCTGGAGCTCAGACTGACATGACTGGTGACCGTGGAACATGGGGTGAACTGGCGGTCACTGCTCTGTCTGTCTGAGTGAGTGTCTGACTGACTGTTGATCCGCTGTCTGTCTGTCTGTCTGTCTGTCTATCTGACTGTTGATCCTCTGTCTGTCTGTCTGACTGTTGATCCTCTGTCTGTCTGTCTGTCTGTCTATCTGACTGTTGATCCTCTGTCTGTCTGTCTGACTGTTGATCCTCTGTCTGTCTGTCTGACTGTTGATCCTCTGTCTGTCTGTCTGACTGTTGATCCTCTGTCTGTCTGTCTGACTGTTGATCCTCTGTCTGTCTGTCTGACTGTTGATCCTCTGTCTGTCTGTCTGACTGTTGATCCTCTGTCTGTCTGACTGTTAATCCTCTGTCTGTCTGTCTGTCTGTCTGTCTGTCTGTCTGTCTGTCTGTCTGTCTGTCTGTCTGTCTGTCTGTCTGTCTGACTGTTGATCCTCTGTCTGTCTGTCTGTCTGTCTGTCTGTCTGTCTGTCTGTCTGTCTGTCTGTCTGTCTGTCTGTCTGTCTGTCTGTCTGACTGTTAATCCTCTGTCTGTCTGTCTGTCTGTCTGTCTGTCTGTCTGTCTGTCTGTCTGTCTGTCTGTCTGTCTGTCTGTCTGTCTGTCTGACTGTTGATCCTCTGTCTGTCTGTCTGACTGTTGATCCTCTGTCTGTCTGTCTGACTGTTAATCCTCTGTCTGTCTGTCTGTCTGTCTGTCTGTCTGTCTGTCTGTCTGTCTGTCTGTCTGTCTGTCTGTCTGTCTGACTGTTGATCCTCTGTCTGTCTGTCTGACTGTTGATCCTCTGTCTGTCTGACTGACTGTTGATCCTCTGTCTGTCTGACTGACTGTTGATCCTCTGTCTGTCTGTGTGAGTGTCTGACTGACTGTTGATCCTCTGTCTGTCTGTCTGTCTGTCTATCTGACTGTTGATCCTCTGTCTGTCTGTGTGAGTGTCTGACTGACTGTTGATCCTCTGTCTGTCTGTGTGCATGTCTGACTGACTGTTGATCCTCTGTCTGTCTGTGTGCATGTCTGACTGACTGTTGATCCTCTGTCTGTCTGACTGACTGTTGATCCTCTGTCTGTCTGTGTGCATGTCTGACTGACTGTTGATCCTCTGTCTGTCTGTCTGACTGACTGTTGATCCTCTGTCTTGTCTTGTCTTGTCTTGTCTGTCTGTCTGTCTGTCAGATGCACTGCGGTATAGAATTGTTAATAACTTGATTCCTGCCACCCAGAGACATTGATGGAGAGCTTACTGTGAGTGTGTGTTACACCCATATGGTAGGAGAAACCTGCAGCACCTCATCATCTCAATAACATAGAGCTCCCTCTCTGCATCCCTTCCTTCCATACTTGTCCTCTTCTCCCACTCCCTCACACCATAATTACACTGCAAGTGCAGGACATTCCTCTGCGCTCTCAATCTGTGGCCTTTGTCCCAAATGGCACCCTATTCCCTATTTAGTGCACTACTTTTGAACAGGGCCCAGCGGGAATAGGGTGCCATTTGGGACGAGGCACATGTTTAACATCAATATTCTCTAATGCATGTACAGTATTGTATTGTTCCTGTAGGCATTTTCTATTCAGGTCACAAGTCACTGTTTCTACTGTGTTACAGAGTGCAGCAGTGAAGGAGGACAAGCCAGCAGAGAGAGAGAGGGGAGAGTGTGTGTGTGCGTGTTTTTGGTTTTACTATCCTTGTCCTCAAAAGGATAGTAAAACAAGTAAAATGATGACAAGTTGGGACATTTAGCCTCACAAGGAAAAATACTATTTTAGGCCGAGGGGTTAGGTTTAAGGTTAGGGTCAGGGTTTAGGTTAAGGAAAATAGGATTTTGATTGGGAATCAATGAAATAGTAAAACAAACACGTTTGTGGTGTGGAAGAAGAGAGGAGACCTTTTCAGAGTCATGTGGGTTGAGGTTTGGACTGGACCAGACCCAGTTGGAAAAACAATGCTGCTCTGGCATCCTGTTGCCCTCTCTCTCTCTCACACACACACACACACACACACACACACACACACACACACACACACAGCACTGGGGGAAAGGGTCAGAGAGAGAAAGAGAGCAGTCTGCATACAGATGTGGTGGGAGAGCAGTGGAATTCCTCTCGTCATTCCCCCTCCGCTCCTCCTCCCAGAGTGAGAGAGATTACAACCCCCAGAGTGAGAGAGATTACAACCCCCAGAGTGAGAGAGATTACAACCCCCAGAGTGAGAGAGATTACAACCCCCAGAGTGAGAGAGATTACAACCCCCAGAGTGAGAGAGATTACAACCCCCAGAGTGAGAGAGATTACAACCCCCAGAGTGAGAGAGATTACAAGCCCCAGAGTGAGAGAGATTACAACCCCCAGAGTGAGAGAGATTACAACCCCCAGAGTGAGAGGAGAGATGAGGGCCCCGTCACTGAGCCCTTTTTGTCAGGGGACACAGAGGAAGAAGAGAGGAGAGGATAGGAGGAGAGAAGAGGAAAGGAGTGGAGAGGAAAGGAGGAGAGAAAAGGAAAGGAGTAGAGAGGAGAAGAAATTAGAGAAGAAGGGAGGGGAGGAGGGGGATCGTCCACATATGCACATCCTGCCCTTCCCCCATCTCTGCTCCCAGGGCATGCAGTGAGAGAGGGCAAGAGAGAGAGAGAACGAGAACGATAGAGAGAAAAAGAGAGAGAGACATAATATGACAGAGAGATGAACCTAGAGAAGAGGCTCCTTAGCAAGTTCGTCCTGGGGCTCTGTTCACAAACAGACCCCACAGAGCCCCAGGACAGGAACAGCAACACAAATAGACCCAACCAAATCATGAGAAAACTAAAAGATAATTACTTGACACATTGGAAAGAATTTACTAAAAAAAACAAAGCAAACTGGAATGCGATTTCATCCTAAACAGAGAGTACACAGTGACAGAATACCTGACCACTGTGACTGACCCTAAATTAAGGAAAGCTTTGACAATGTACAGACTCAGTGAGCATAGCCTTGCTATTGAGAAAGGCCACCGTAGGCAGACCTGGCTCTCAAGAGAAGACAGGCTATGTGCACACTGTCCACAAAATGAGGTGGAAACTGAGCTACACTTCCTAACCTCCTGCCCAATGTATGACCATATCAGAGAGACATATTTTCCTCAGATCACACAGACCCGCAAAGATTTCAAAAACAAATCCAATTTTGATAAACTCCCATATCTACTGGGTGAAATACCACAGTGTGCCATCACAGCAGCAAGTATTGTGACCTGTTGCCACAAGAAAAGGGCAACCAGTGAAGAACAAACACCATTGTAAATACAACCCATATTTATGTTTATTTATTTTCCCTTTTATACTTTAACTATTTGCACATCATTATAACACTGTACATTGCCATGATATGACATTTGAAATGTCTCTATTTCTTTGAAACGTTTGTGAGGGTAATGCTTACTGGTAATTTTTGATAGTTTATTATCTATTTCACTTGCTTTGGCAATGTTAATATATGTTTCCCATGCCAATAAAGCCCGTTGAATTAAATAGATGGAGAGAGGAGAGAGGAGAGAGAGCCACACACACACACACACACACACACACACAGGGGTGGGCAGAAAGAGTGATGTAGAGAGAGATGAAAGGAGAGAGGCTCACACAGTCACACCAGTCCTGACAATGTGCAGAGGACAAATACAGACTTAAAGAGAATGGAAACCAGAAGAAGGGGAAGAAAAAGGCTAATCATTTTTGACCTTTTAAGAGTTATGTGGCCTTTCCTTATAAAACAGATGTATGATCTTAATTTGAGCCAGTTCGCTACTGCAGGAAAATAATCCTGCAGCAACAGGAAATTATAATTTTCATGTGGATTATAATTAATGGACATTTTTGAAGGAATTTACAGATTCTTCATAAACCTCAAATACACTACAAGTTTAAAATGTCCTGCATTGGAGGAAAGTATTCCTGCAACAGGGTGATCAAATTAAGATCCTACATCTGTACTATGTCTACTTGGAAGATGCTGTGGGTTCTCTGCCTCAGCCTGGCGGCCAAAGAACACATATTGGTCTCGTGTCAGTCAGCCCGTCAGTCCGTCAGTCCGCCCGTCAATCAGTCCAGCCTAGTCTTGGCCTGCCAATTCCCATACAGCCCTGCCAGATCAGGAAACAAGCCTGGATTGGAAGACACCTGGGGAGAGGGTGTGCACCACAAGGGGCAGGGAGATTTCCTGTCTGAATCCCAAATTATACCCTATTCTCTGTGTAGTGTACTACGTCCGACCCAGAGGCCCAATTGGCAGTTCTGTATAAATCACCGTCTCTGGTCAAAAATAGTACACTATAGAATGAATACTAGGGTGTCTTTTGAGACTTGGCATTTGGTCTGGCATGGCACTGTGCCCAGGCATCCTCTGGGAATAGTCTGGGCATAGGGTAGGTTCAACACAGCAGTTAGGCGTGGCCTCTACATGACTGACAGCTGTCACCTAGTTACAGTTTCCAGATCATGATGACGGAAGAGGATTCAGTCCAAACACGCACGCACACACGCACACACACACACAAGTGTGCGGACACACACACAATATGTCCACTCACCCGGGAACACACGCAAACCCCCCCACCTCACACACACCCCCCTCCACACACACACACACACACACACACATCACACACACACACACACACACACACACACACACACACACACACACACACACACACACACACACACACACACACACACACACACACACACACACACACACACACACACACACACACACACACACACACACACACACACATTCCCATTAGGCCCCACAGAGAGTTTGACCTGCCTCTGCTGCCTGCAGAGGATGTTGGGTGCATTTCCTGGGCACTCAAACCAACACACACACAAAACACCTTTCTATCAGCCTGAGCATGAGCATGACCCATGTGTTGTAGCTGTGGAGGCTGCAGGACAGGACTGAGAAAAACACAGAGAGGAACATTTGAGGGGAAATCCAATGTGAGACAGGAAGTGCCATTGAAGAGGGGAAGAGAGAGAGGGGAAGAAAGAGAGTAGAGGTCGACCGATTATGATTTTTCAACGCCGATACCGATTATTGGAGGCCCAAAAAAGCCGCTGCCGATTAATCGTCCAATTTTTTTATTTCTTTATTTGTATTAATGACAATTACAACAATACTGAATGAACACTTATTTTAACTTAATATAATACATAAATACTATCAATTTAGCCTCAAATAAATAATGACACATGTTCAATTTGGTTTAAATAATGCAAAAACAAAGTGTTTGCAGAAGAAAGTAAGTGCAATATGTGCCATGTAAAAAAGATAACATTTAAGTTCCTTGCTCAGAACATGAGAACATATGAAAGCTGGTGGTTCCTTTTAACATGAGTCTTCAATATTCCCAGGTAAGAAGTTTTAGGTTGTAGTTATTATCGGAATTATAGGACTATTTCTCTCTATACGATTTGTATTTCATATACCTTTGACTATTGGATGTTCTTATAGGCACTTTAGTATTGCCAGTGTAACAGTATAGCTTCCGTCCCTCTCCTCGCTCCTACCTGGGCTCGAACCAGGAACACATCGACAACAGCCACCCTCGAAGCAGCGTTACCCATGTAGAGCAAGGGGAACAACCACTCCCAGAGCGAGTGACGTTTGAAACACTATTAGCCCGCACCCCGCTAACTAGCTAGCCATTTCACATCGGTTACACCAGCCTAATCTCGGGGGTTGAAGTCATAAACAGCGCAATGCTTGAAGAATTGCGAAGAGCTGCTGGCAAAACGCACGAAGGTGCTGTTTGAATGAATGCTTACGAGCCTGCTGCTGCTGCCTACCATCGCTCAGTCAGACTGCTCTATCAAATATCAAATCATAGACTTAATTATAACATAATAACACACAGAAATACGAGCCTTTGGTCATTAATATGGTCGAATCCGGAAACAATCATTTAGAAAACGAAACGTTTATTATTTCAGTGAAATACGGAACCGTTCCGTATTTTATCTAACGGGTGGCAACCCTAAGTCTAAATATTCCTGTTACATTGCACAACCTTCAATGTTATGTCATAATTATGTACAATTCTGGCAAATTAATTATGGCCTTTGTTAGGAATAAATGGACTTCACACAGTTCGCAATGACCCAGGCGGCCCAAACTGCTGCATATACCCTGACTGCTTGCACGGAACGCAAGAGAAGTAACACAACGTCACATCCCTAGTTATATGAAATTCATGTTAGCAGGCAATATTAACTAAATATGCAGGTTTAAAAATATATACTTGTGTATTGATTTTAAAGAAAGGCATTGATGTTTATGGTTAGGTACATTGGTGCAACGACAGTGCTTTTTTCGCAAATGCGCTTGTTAAATCAACACCCATTTGTCGAAGTAGGCTGTGATTCGATGAGAAATTAACAGGCACCGCATCGACTATATGCAACGCAGGACACGTTAGATAACTACACATGGTTGATGATATTACTAGTATTTGGCACAAATCCAAATGAATGGTACCTAAACTCAGCAAAAAAAAGAAACGTCGCTTTTTCAGGACCCTGTCTTTCAAAGATAATTCGTAAAAATCCAAATAACTTCACAGATCTTCATTGTAAAGGGTTTAACCACTGTTTCCCATACTTGTTCAATGAACCATAAACAATGAATGAACATGCATCTGTGGAACGGTCGTTAATACACTATCAGCTTACAGATGGTAGGCAATTAAGGTCACAGTTATGAAAACTTAGGACACTAAAGAGGCCTTTCTACTGACTCTGCCTTTCTACTAAAACACCAAAAGAAAGATGCCCAGGGTCCCTGCTCATCTGCGTGAACGTGCCTTAGGCATGCTGCAAGGAGGCATGAGGACTGCAAATGTGGCCAGGGCAATAAATTGCAATGTTCGTACTGTGAGACGCCTAAGACAGCGCTACAGGGAGACAGCACGGACAGCTGATTGTCCTCGCAGTGGCAGACCACGTGTAACAACACCTGTACAGGATCGGTACATCCGAACATCACACCTGCGGGACAGGTACAGGATGGCAACAACAACTGCTCGAGTTACACCAGGAACACACAATCCCTCCATCAGTGTTCAGACTTTCCGCAATAGGCTGAGAGAGAGGCTGGACTGAGGTCTTGTAGGCCTGTTGTAAGGCAGGTCCTCACCAGACATCACCGGCAACAATGTCGCCTATGGGCACAAACCCACCGTCGCTGGACCAGACTGGACTGGCAAAAACTGCTCTTCACAGACGAGTTGCGCTTTTGTCTCACCAGGAGTGATGGTCAGATTCACGTTTATCGTCAAAGGAATGAGCGTTACACCGAGGCCTGTACTCTGGAGCAGGATCAATTTGGAGATGGAGGGTCCGTCATGGTCTGGGGTGGTGTGCCACAGCATCATCGGACTGAGCTTGTCATTGCAGGCAATCTCAACGCTGTGCATTACAGGGAAGACATCCCCCTCCCTCATGCTCATCCTGACATGACCCTCCAGCATGACAATGCCACCAGCCATACTGCTCGTTATGTGCATGATTTCCTGCAAGACAGGAATGTCAGTGTTCTGCCATGGCCAGCAAAGAGCCCGGATCTCAATCCCATTGACCATGTCTGGGACCTGTTGGATCGGAGGGTGAGGGCTAGGGCCATTCCCCCCAGAAATGTCCAGGAACTTACAGGTGCCTTGGTGAAAGATTGGGGTAACATCTCACAGCATGAACTGGCAAATTTGGTACAGTCCATGAGGAGGAGATGCACTGCAGTACTTAATGCAGCTGGTGGCCACACCAGATACTGACTGTTACTTTTGATTTTGACCCCCCCTTTGTTCAGGGACACATTATTCCATTTCTGTTAGTCACATGTCTGTGGAACTTGTTCAGTTTATGTCTCAGTTGTTGACTCTTGTTATGTTCATACAAATATTTGCACATGTTAAGTTTGCTGAAAATAAACGCAGTTGACAGTGAGAGGACGTATATTTTTTGGCTGAGTTTATTTGAAACAGTGTAAAACAAAACCAACACATGGATTGCTGTCATACCTTGTCCATAGACTGCTTACAGGGTAAGGAAACCAATATTTAATGTTGTCATATGGGTGAACTATCCCTCTAACATTGAGGGGGGGGGGGGGATTCTTAAAAAGAAGAAGAAAAAAAATCACCTTTAACAGCACCATCTAGTGGTCAGACGGTAATATCAGGATGTAGATTTGGACATAAAGTTAACAACTTCAATGACTAATTTCTTTGAACGGGATACTACTTGTCAGACATAGAAAACAGATTCTACTGTATGTACTCATTGTTGGGGTGGGATTGGCATGGGTGTGGAGGGTCCGTGGATGGCTATTGACCATTTCTGTGGATTCCTCATATCTTAGTTTGGTCCAAATCAGATGTTATTAGATATAATATTTATTGAATACTATATCAATCCTATAAATTAAAATGGCCAATTTGGGTGCAATCAATTAGCTTAATTTCTCAGAGATCAAATTATATTTAAACAAAATAATGTTGCAGGAATGTCAATCTTATCTGTTTCTAACCACAGAAACAATTTCAGAACAATCTGAGATGGTGGGGATCGAAATCCTCTTTCTTGTGCTTTTTGAGGTGGAAGACCCGGGAGAGAGAGAGAGGGGGATAAAGGGAGGGATAAAGGGAGAGTGTCTCACGCCCCAGTGAGCGATCCCCCATAGGGCCTGATTCTGCTGACCTGATTTCCTTTATTTTATCTTCCACTGAGTTCTCAGGGCATTTGAAGTACATGAGAAGCTGGCTGTCCTAATCAAATCAAAGTTTATTGGTCGCGTACACAGTTTAGCAGATGTTATAGCAGGTGCAGCGAAATGCTTGTGTTACTAGCTCCTAGGTCAAGTTGAATGAAAGACAGTCAATCTAGGAAGTGATTCGAATTTCAAAAGCAAATATGGCTTGATTGAAAAGTCTTGATTGAGAGAATTAAAAAAATGAAATTTCAGTTACCTCCTGAATTGACTAACTTCAATTCCAATGGACCATAATCCTGCTACAGGAGTAGTTTGGCTGGGCTGTTTCCCCCATAGAATTACATATAGAACCTCTATGGTCCCATCCCCCATAGAAACAGATTCTAGATGATATTTCTATGCCTTCCACTCCTCCCTGTCCTCTGGGCTGATGACACAGTGAAGCTGATCAACCTCAGGAGGCACAGGACCCAGCAGGCCCTATGGGGAAGGATGGTTCATCTGCAGGGAAACTAGTTACTAGGGATGTGCATCTTTCCCTTTCAAGAAAATGTGATAGGTATCTAGATACCTAGGCTACAATACAGGAACGATACGTTTTAGTTTGAAACGAATCCGTGTGATTCGGTTTGATTAAAGAACGAATCGATGCGATACGATTTCATACACTCACATTTGTTGCATAAAGACATTACTTTTCCATTCTACATTCAAATCTACTGCTGATAGAGCTAATGAGCTGGGCCTCTCTGAGCTGTTTAAGTCTGAGCTGACTTGTATGTGTGTGTGTGTGTTTTTGTGTGTAAATGATGTATGTCTATGGGGAATACTATGTAGACACCTGATCTGAGCCATAAGGGAGACTAGGCATCTATCACCCCACTACCACTATTAGATTATGGGGGGCAATGTAGGCTGTTTTTTTTTACCCACTAATTAACTTGTAATTTTTGCAGATTAAGAGTTTGAGCTAGTAATGAATCAATATTTATCGTTTACAAATGAGCTATGACATAGCCAATGAATCAGTGAGGAACCGTCAGGGCCCTCTAAGCCCTCAGAGAGGAACCGTCAGGGCCCTCTAAGCCCTCAGAGAGGAACCGTCAGGGCCCTCTAAGCCCTCAGAGAGGAACCGTCAGGGCCCTCTAAGCCCTCAGAGAGGAACCGTCAGGGCCCTCTAAGCCCTCAGAGAGGAACCGTCAGGGCCCTCTAAGCCCTCAGAGAGGAACCGTCAGGGCCCTCTAAGCCCTCAGAGAGGAACCGTCAGGGCCCTCTAAGCCCTCAGAGAGGAACCGTCAGGGCCCTCTAAGCCCTCAGAGAGGCACCGTCAGGGCCCTCTAAGCCCTCAGAGAGGAACCGTCAGGGCCCTCTAAGCCCTCAGAGAGGAACCGTCAGGGCCCTCTAAGCCCTCAGAGAGGAACCGTCAGGGCCCTCTAAGCCCTCAGAGAGGAACCGTCAGGGCCCTCTAAGCCCTCAGAGAGGAACCGTCAGGGCCCTCTAAGCCCTCAGAGAGGAACCGTCAGGGCCCTCTAAGCCCTCAGAGAGGAACCGTCAGGGCCCTCTAAGCCCTCAGAGAGGAACCGTCAGGGCCCTCTAAGCCCTCAGAGAGGAACCGTCAGGGCCCTCTAAGCCCTCAGAGAGGCACCGTCAGGGCCCTCTAAGCCCTCAGAGAGGAACCGTCAGGGCCCTCTAAGCCCTCAGAGAGGAACCGTCAGGGCCCTCTAAGCCCTCAGAGAGGAACCGTCAGGGCCCTCTAAGCCCTCAGAGAGGAACCGTCAGGGCCCTCTAAGCCCTCAGAGAGGAACCGTCAGGGCCCTCTAAGCCCTCAGAGAGGAACCGTCAGGGCCCTCTAAGCCCTCAGAGAGGAACCGTCAGGGCCCTCTAAGCCCTCAGAGAGGAACCGTCAGGGCCCTCTAAGCCCTCAGAGAGGAACCGTCAGGGCCCTCTAAGCCCTCAGAGAGGAACCGTCAGGGCCCTCTAAGCCCTCAGAGAGGAACCGTCAGGGCCCTCTAAGCCCTCAGAGAGCCTAAGGATAGATACAAATCTGTATATATTATGAAATATTATCATTTGTCATTTTGTTTTCATTGATTTAATCTTTTTGTCTTAATTGTAATGATATACCCATTGAGGGGTAAATATCCAAGAGAAAAAAATATCCTATCAGAATTTTTCGTTGGCGGTCTCATGGTAGAAATAATCTAGCTGGGCTCAACGCTCATTGGCTAGGCCCTCAGGCTTTGAATAGAAGGCACCAGCCAACGTCATTGACATTGACTTCAATTAGAGCAGCATTTTGGAATGACAGCAGAATCAACCAATCACAAATTGTCTTGTAATAGGTGGGACAATTGTATGATGCCTCAAGGCCCTCTAGTGGGCCTAAGTATACATCACTAATTCAGAGCCAATAGCGAGCCTTATCTTGTTTTCTCACGCTTGAGCCTAGCTAGCTGGCTAGCTTTTTGCAGTGAGTGTATGTAACGATGACAACTGCAGAGAGAGTAATTGAGGACGATGTGGTGGCTAAATTGTTAGCGTCTCCCTTTTCAAGACTAACTTTGAATGAAAAGTTAAATCTTGTACAGACCAGGAGACCAACTCCTGAACTGCATGATTTGGTGCAACGAGGAAAGAGTTTTGAAAGGCATTTTCAAGTTAATAATTATGAGCACTATCCGTGTATAACCGGCTGTGAGCTGACAAAAAAGCTTTACTGTTGGAATTGCCTACTCTTCAGCACCGATAACAGCTCAACCTGGACAACTGGTTTCAAAGATTTTCCCTGTTTGACAAAGTCAGCACTTCGACACCAAAACTCAACTTCACACCTGCGAGCTACAGTGAGTTTAAAAACATTTGGGGAAACAAGAGTAGACCTTAACGAGCAGCGAGACACGTGCTCACAATGATAAAGTCAGGCACAACGGGGAGATTCTAAAGCGCCTTATTCATACGGTTGTGTTTTTAGGCAAGCAACAATTAGCATTCAGACACATGATGAGGGTAAAGAATCAGCTATGAATGGAAACTACTTGGAAATACTGGATTTCTTGGCTGAGTATGACAGCAAGTTAAACTGCCATTTAGCTACGGCTACCGTGTTCACAGGCACTTCCAGCAAAATCCAAAATGACCTGATACACGCGGTCGCAAATGTAATGACAGATGTCATGAAGGAAGAATTGAAGGAAACCCCCTTTGTAACCATCATGGTTGACGAGATGACAGACATCAGCAATGTAGCCCAAATGTCTTATGTGTTACGTTACACTACCGATGGTGGTGTGAAGGAAAGGTTTTTCAAATCTGAGAATGTAACTGGGGATAAACAGGCAGAAGCGGTTTCTGTCCGAATTATCAGCTTTTTAGAGGACTGTGAATGCACGGCCAAAGTTGTGGCACCGTGTTAAGATGGGGCCGCAGTCATGGCCTCTGGTATAAACGGAGTACAAGCCAAGGAGAAAGAAACTATCCCGCAAGCTCTGTTCATTCATTGCTATGCGCACACTCTTAATCTGGTGATGTCACAAGGTGCTGGTAAACTAAAAGAACGCAATATTTTTTTTCTCATCTTGGTGGCCTAGCAGCGTTTTTCTCAAGATCTGTCAAACAAACAAAACTACAGGATGAAATACGCCAGCGAATACCCAGAGTGGCGCCAACACGATGGAACTTCTCAGGCTTAGTTTGCACTGTGTGAAAAACAAGGCGGAACTCATTGATCTCTATGAATACATAGTGGACCATCCCGATGACTTTGATGAAGACACCATTCACAGCGCAGATGGATACATGATGCACCTGACAAGCTTCGAGTTCTGCTTCCTGCTATCTGCGTTCTAATCCATATTTGCATACTCCGATGTGCTGTTTGGAATATTGCAGAACAGGGAGTTTGACATGCAGTTCTCTTTGTCCAGGGTGGACGACTTCTGCAACACCACAAAGGGGGGGAAAATGAAAATTAGATTTAATCTACGAGGACACTGAGTGAGACCGGAGTTCCAAGGGGGCGCAGGACACATAAGCAAGGAGACGTTCGCGGGCAGTATCAACAGCTACACAGTGCGATCATCGACAACATTGTCACTCAGCTAAGAAACAGGTTCAGTGACCATGAAAGGCTCATGTTCCTTGCCCTCCTTGACCCACAAAAGCTCCCAATATATAGGGAAACGCCAAACTTTCCAAACGCTGCATTCTCCTGTCTCGAGGAAAGCTATGGCCCTAATTTTGATTTGCCGTGACTTAAAACAGAACTCACCGTTATGTACTCAATGTCTGACTTCGAGGGTAAGAGCCCTTGAAACAATGTGAGTAGTTATGTGGTTGAATTCATTCCGTCACTATTTGAGTGACGGTTTGTTTTGGCAAATGTTTCTTTGAAACGACACAACCGTATTTTCTTCTAACGTGGTTCCTGCTATCGATATTTGCAAAAGAAAGGTCTCAAGTCATGCTCTGTATACACAGGCATCCGAGTGCTCTATATGTATGAGGTCAGATCTTTTTCCGCAACTGAGGGCCTAGCTCCAATAGTCACGGTTCGCCACTGTCACGTCCTGACCAGTTTAGGGATTATTTGCTATTGTAGTTTGGTCAGGACGTGGCAGAGGGTATTTTGTTTATGTGTTTCGGGGAGGTGGTGTATGTAGTAGGGTGTTTGATGTATTGTTTCCGGGTTTTGGTCTGTGTTCTATGTTTTGTATTTCTATGTTCTTTCTGGTTTGTTGTATTTCTATGTTTAGGTTGATGGGGGGGTTGGACTCTCAATTGGAGGCAGGTGCTTTCTCGTTGCCTTTGATTGAGAGTCCTATATATGGGTAATTGTTTGGTTTGGTGTTGTGGGAGATTGTTTCTTGTTTTGCCTGTGTGAGCATGACAAGACTGTTTTGTTGTTCGTGTGGTCTTCGTTTTGTTATTTTGGTGTTTTCTTTATTTAAAATAAATAACAAGATGAGCATCCACATTCCTGCTGTGTTTTGGTCCTCTATTCCCGACGACAGCCGTTACAGCCACTGCTATTAATACATAGCACAACTTTAGATTTCAACCCTATATCAAAATTTGAATGGTTTTGTCTGTTTGAAAGTTTTTAGTGCGCTTACTTTCCTCCCACTTCAGCCTTGCAGTGCGCCTCGCAAAAGTGATTCATCTTTATGAAATGATCAACTTTACCCCGTATATCTAAAAATATACACCATAGACACTTCTTGTTTAAAGCAAAACAAACAAAAACTACCGCTGATGGTGAACCTGCAATATCGAAATAAAATCTATTGTAAGCCCTGTTCACCACGGCAGGTAGCCTAGCGGTTAAGCGATTTGGGCCAGTAACAGAAAGGTTGCTGGTTTGAATCCCCAAGCCGACTAGGTGAAAAATCTATTGATGTCCCCTTGAGCAAGGCTCTTAACCACTCTGGATAAGAGTGTCTGCTCCCGGGTAGGTAAACACCTTCTTTGCCTGCTTCGAGAAAAACAACACGACTCATGAGAACTGTGTGCTCCCGATCTCTGTGGCCGGCATGAGTAAGACATTTAAGTGTGTTAACCCCCGCAAGGCTGCCAGCCAAAGCCGCATCCTCAAAGCATGTGCAGACCAGCTGGCTGGAGTGATTACGGACATATTCAATCTCTCCCTATGCCAGTCTGTTGTCCCCACTTGCTTGACGATGTCCGCCATTGTACCTATACCCAAGAAACTGAAGGTACAGTGGCATGCGAAAGTATTCACCCCCCCTTGGCATTTTTCCTGTTTTGTTGCCTTACAACCTGGAATTGAAATAGATGTTTGGGGGGGGTTGTATAATTTGATTTACACAACATGCCTACCACTTTGGAGATGCAAAATATTTGGTGTGAAACAAACAAGAAATAAGACAAAAAAAAAAACAGAAAACTTGAGTGTGCATAATTATTACCCCCCCCCCCCCCCCAAAGTAAATACTTTGTAGAGTCCCCTTTTGCAGAAATTACAGCTGCAAGTCTCTTGCGGTATGTCTCTATAAGCTTGGCACATCTAGCCAGTGGGATTTTTGCCCATTCTTCAAAGCAAAACTGCTCCAGCTCGTTGAAGTTGGATGGGTTCCGCTGGTGTACAGAAATCTTTAAGTCATACCACAGATTGTCAATTGAATTGAGGTCTGGGCTTTGACTAGGCCATTGCAAGACATTTAAATGTTTCCCCTTAAACCATTCGAGTGTTGATTTAGCAGTATGCTTAGGGTCATTGTCCTGCTGGAAGGTGAACCTCCGTCCCAGTCTCAAATCTCTGGAAGACAAACAGGTTTCCCTCAAGAACTTCCTTGTATTTAGCGCCATCCATCATTCCTTTAATTCTGACCAGTTTCCCAGTCCCTGCCGATGAAAAACATCCCCACAGCATGGTATTCTCAGGTTGATGAGAGGAGTTGGGTTTGTGCCAGAAATAGCATTTTCCTTGGTGTCCAAAACGCTCCATTTTAGTCTCATCTGACCAGAGTACCTTCATCCATATGTTTTGGGAGTCTCCCACGTGCCTTTTGGCGAACACCAAACCTGTTTGCTTATTTTTTTCTTTAAGCAATGGCTTTTTTCTGGCTACTCTTCCGTAAAACCCAGCTCTGTGGAGTGTATGGCTTAAAGTGGTCCTACGGACACATACTCCAATCTCCGCTGTGGAGCTTTGCAGCTCCTTCAGGGTTATCTTTGGTCTCTTTGTTGCCTCTGATTAATGCCCTCCTTGCCTGGTCTGTGAGTTTTGGTGGACGGCCCTCTCTTGGCAGGTTTGTTCTTTCCATTTTTTAATAATGGATTTAAATGGTGCTCTGTGGGATGATCAAAGTTACTGATATTTTTTTAGAACCCAACCCTGATCTGTACTTCTCCACAACTTTGTCCCTGACCTGTTTGGAGAGCTCCTTGGTCTTCATGGTAACGCTTGCTTGGTGGTGCCCTTGCTTAGTGGTGTTGCAGACTCTGGGGCCTTTCAGAACGGGTGTATATATATATATATCATGTGATACTTAAATAAAGTCCACCTGTGTGCAATCTAACTAATTATGTGACTTCTGAAGGTAATTGGTTGCACCAGATCTTATTTAGGGGCTTCATAGCAAAAGGGGTGAATACATATGCACCCCTTGAAACAAGTTATTTTTTCCATTTCACTTCACCACTTTAAAAACTATTTTGTGTATGTCCATTACATTAAATCTAAATAAAAATCCATTTAAATTACAGGTTGTAATGCAACAAAATAGGAAAAACGCCAAGGGGATGAATACTTTTGTAAGGCGCTGTAACTGAACTAAATCACTATCGGCCAGTAGCCCTCACTTCTGCCATCATGAAGTGCTTTGAGAGGCTAGTTAAGAATCATATCACCTTCCTCGACACCCTAGACCCACTACAATGTTCATACCATCCCAACAGATCCACAGATGACATAATCACCACTGCACTGCACATTTCCCTATCCCACCTGGAAAAGAAGAATACCCATGTGAGAATGCTGTTCATTGACCACAGCTCAGTCTTCAACACCGTAGTGCCCTCCAAGCTGTGCAACTGGTTCCTAGACTTCCTAACGGCCCGACTCCAGGTGGTGAAGGTAGGCAACAACATATCCTCCTCCACAAGGGTCCCTGCTCAGCCCCCTCCTGTACTCCCTGTTCACCAATGACTGCGTGGCCATGCACATCTCCAACTCAATCATCTAGTTTGCTGACGACACAACAGTGGTAGGCCTGATTACCAACAATAACGAGACCGCCTACAGCAGGGATCATCAACTAGTTCATCAGATTTCTGCCCTGCTAGAGCTGCTAGAGCTGCTAGAGCTGCTACGGTCAAGTGTAAGTGCTGTTATTGTGAAGTGGAAACGTCTAGGAACGGGACCACTGAATGCTGAAGCGCGTAAAAATTGTCTGTCCTCGGTTGCAACACTCACTACCGAGTTCCAAACTGCCTCTGAAAGCAACGTCAGCACAATAACTGTTCGTTGGGAGCTTCATGAAATGTGTTTCCATTGCCAAGCAGCCACACACAAGCCTAAGATCACCATGCGCAATGCCAAGCCTCAGCTGGAGTGGTGTAAACCTTGCCGCCATTGGACTCTGGAGCAGTGGATATGCAATCTCTGGAGTGATGAATCACGCTTCACCATCTGGCAGTCCGACGGACGAATCTGGGTTTGTCTTGGCAGATTTCAAATACTACCTCCCAGTTTAATGGTTTTCTACTTTGTGCCTATAGAACACTGCCAGTGTCTTCAAGTGTTATTTTTAAAAGAAGTACTAGTTGTATAATTAACCCTATTGTTGCATAGTCAACCTATAATAAAATTGTGGGATTTACTTGTTATCTTGGGTGACGTACTCCTGACATTTTGGGCAAATGGTTTATTGGTATATTTTAACTTGATTCATTTTCATCATCAAGGAGAACTCTACCTACCCCAATGCATTGTGCCAACTGTAAAGTTTAGAGGATTAGGAATAATGGTCTGGGGCTGTTTTTCATGGTTCGGGCTAGGCCCCTTAGTTCCAGCGAAGGTAAATCTTAACACTACAGCATACAATGATATTCTAGACGATTCTGTGCTTCAAACTTTGTGGCAACAGTTTGGGGAAGACCCTTTCTTGTTTCAGCATGACAATGCCCCCGTGCACAAAGCGAGGTCCATACAGAAATGGTTTGTCGAGATCAGTGTGGAAGAACTTGACTGGCCTGCACAAAGCCCTGACCTCAACCCCATCAACTACCTTTGGGATGAATTGGAACGCAGACTGCGAGTCTGGCCTAATAGCCCAAAATCAGAGCCCGACCTCACTAATGTTCTTGTGCAAGTCCCTACAGCAATGTTCCAACGTCTAGTGGAAAGCCTTCCCAGAAGAGTGGAGGCTGTTATAGCAGCAAAGGGGGGACCAACTCCATATCAATGACCAGGTGTCCACATACTTTTGGTCATGTAGTGTGTATCTCTTATGTGGGTGAATTTTGATTTCCAAAATTAAAAATCACTTGGAGCTGTTATGCTGGTGTTTTTAGTCTTTTTAAGGCCAGTATCCCGGAGTCGCCTCTTCACTGTTGACATTGAGACCTGTGTTTTGCAGGTATTATTAAATGAAGCTGCCAGTTGAGGACTTGTGAGGCGTCCGTTTCTCAAACTAGACACTAATGTACTTGTCCTCTTGCTCAGTTGTGTACCGGGGCCTCTCACTCCTCTTTCTATTCTGGTTAGCGCCAGTGTGCGCTGTTCTGTGAAGGGAGTAGTACACAGTGTTGTACGAGATCTTCAGTTTCTTGGCAATTTCTCGCATGGAATAGCCTTCATTTCTCAGAACAAGAGTAGACTAACGAGTTTCAGAAGAAAGTTCTTTGTTTCTGGCCCTTTTGAGCCTGCAATTGAACCCACAAATGCTGATGCTCCAGATACTCAACTAGTCTAAAGAAGGCCAGTTTTATTGCTTCTTTAAATCAGCACTACAGTTTTCAGCTGTGCTAACATAAATGCAAAAGGGATTTCTAATGATCAATTAGCCTTTTAAAATGATTAACTTGCATTAGCTAACACAACATGCCATTGGAACACAGCAGTGGTGGTTGCTGATAATGGGCCTCTGTACGCCTATGTAGATATTCCATAAAAAAAAAATAGAAAATAGAGAATTTAAAATTCAGCTGTTTCCAGCTACAATAGTAATTTACAACAATGTCTCCACTGTATTTCTGACCAATTTGATGTTATTTTAAATGGACAAAAAAAAGAAATAAGCTTTTCTTTCAAAAACAAGGACATCTCTAAGTGACCGCAAACTTTTGAACGGTAGTGTATTCCGGACTCTGACATTGCTCGTTCTCATATTGCTCGTTCTCATGTTGCTTGTTCTGATATTTCTTAAATGTATTTACATTTTTTGTTTATTGAATTTCTAGATGTTACTGCACTGTTGGAGCTAGAAACATAAGCCTTTCACTGCACCTGCAATAACATCTGCAAATCTGTGTACGCGACTAATAAACTTTGATTTGATTAGATTTTGACACACACAGTGTACGACTGCATGAGCACACACTCACACAACCCCACACAGTCACACACACACACAATGTATGGTCACACACACACAGAGGTAAAGAGGATTTGTTCTGTCCTTTACCTGTCAGGTGAGTCATCAGAGGGATAACAAGTGTCAAACACTGTCACATCCTAGCACTGTGTGTGTGTGTGTGTGTGTGTGTGTGTGTGTGTGTGTGTGTGTGTGTGTGTGTGTGTGTGTGTGTGTGTGTGTGTGTGTGTGTCTGTGTGTGTGTGTGTGTGTGTGTGTGTGTGTGTGTGTGTGTGTGTGTGTGTGTGTCTGTGTGTGTGTGTGTGTGTGTGTGTGTGTGTGTGTGTGTGTGTGTGTGTGTGTGTGTGTGTGTGTGTGTGTGTGTGTGTGTGTGTGTGTGTGTGTGTGTGTGTGTGTGTGTGAAGTACTATGCAGGCTTGACACAACTGGTGGGCAAGGACCTGTCATAATGAAAGTGGGTCACTGGGTTTTCCCACTCCTCTATAATTGTCGCTGCCCCTAGGTACAGATCTAGTATCAGCTTCCCCTCCCCCAATTCTAACCTTAACCATTACTTGGGAAAATGCAATACTGATCCAAGATCTGGGGGAAACTTCACCTTAAACCACAAATGTCATTTCAGAGCTGTGGTGGCAGTAACGTTGAGACTTGATGTGACAGCCAGGGTGACAGATACTGCAGAATCATTTCTACCACCTCACACATCCAAAGCAGAGAGAATAGCATAGAAACCCAAAGTGAAGATCTGTCACAAAAATAATGATTGAAAATAAAAAGGAGATGAGAAAAATAAGGGAGAATTGAGAATCAAAGCTGAGATATTAATATGCACCTCAAGCACAACACACACACACACACACACACACACACACACACACACACACACACACACACACACACACACACACACACACACACACACACACACACACACACACACACACACACACACACACACACACACACACACACACACACACACACACAGGCCAGCCCTATAGATAGGCACCAGTGGCGGTCGGTGCCGTTTAAGATGAGGGAGGACGATTTCTTATTTTTTTTCATGAGCATGACCTTATTTCTATTACAGCATATTGGATGACTGGATGACTCATTCATATTCCATTCATCCAGTTCAATGTAACATTGATAGGTTTAGGCTTACTATATTATACTCAAATTTTTCCTATACCCATCATGAGGTTGCTACTAGCCTACAAATGAAAGTTTAGAACACATACGGAAATATTTTAGTAATCAAGGTGCTAGACAGTGACACATTCAATACCAAACAAGAGTTTCTATTGGACAAATTCAGGTATGCTTATCCCCATTTTGTTCCCTTTGTTTCCGTTTAAGGAACATTTTTTAAACAGAATTGGTGGAATGAATACACCCCTGATCACCCGTAAACACATAGCAGCCACATACAAACAGCATGATCACTTTGCTCATTGTATATTCCTTCTTGCATCTACACGCTCTACAGTGCTCACAGCCTACATTGTTGTCACCATATTAGCTAACGTCATAGTCAACATAGCTACTAGAACTAAAACGTTAGAAAACAATCATGCAGTGTAGCAGTTACACCGGTGGGCCCTGGTGGCAATACATTTATAAAACCAAAAGCCTACCTTGACTTAGAAGAGTTCCACTGTTGGATAGCCATGGCCAGCTAGCTAACATAGCATCGGCGAGAGGACAACTTCCTGTTTCCGGTCACAACTTGCAGACTTGTTTACGTGCTGCTGTGTGTTTTGTTGCCGATCTTACTTTGCTACCTGACTACTTCATTGTTTTTACTTTTTCATTACCGTATATTTTTTGTTTTTCCCTCACTCAACTTTTTTCATTCAACTTTTTCACCCCGGAGGTTTTATCTGGACATGGTTCGTCAGGACTTCAAACAGCCGAAGCTAAGTAACATTAACATGATGCCTTCTAATTGCAGTCGTTGTACTTATAATATACAGGAGAACGATCGCCTTACGGCTAGGATAGCTGTGCTGCAAGCCCAGCTTCAGACGCAATCGTTAGGCAAGGGCAATTTCAGTGTAGGAAAGGATGAAACAGTGTCTGTGCCACCAGTAAGTACAGATAGTAACGTTAGTATAAATCCCCTCGCACGGTCCCCGCAGCCGGACAACTTTCTCATGGCTTCTGGAGGGAAATGCTGTAGGAATGCTCAACCGGTGTCGCTTATTCAGCCGACAGAAACTTTCAACCGGTTCTCCCCATTAAGCGAGTCAGAGTCAGAGGCCGAACCTTCTCTGGTCTCTCCTCCACCCGGTACGTGATCTGAGACGCCGAAGCCTCCCACCACTAGCTCTGACAAATTGAAAACCCTAGTCATTGGTGACTCCATTACCCGCAGTATTAGACTTAAAATGAATCATCCAGCGATCATACACTGTTTACCAGGTGGCAGGGCTACCGACGTTAAGGCTAATCTGAAGATGGTGCTGGCTAAAGCTAAAACTGGCGAGTATAGAGATATTGTTATCCACGTCGGCACCAACGATGTTAGGATGAAACAGTCAGAGGTCACCAAGCGCAACATAGCTTCAGCGTGTAAATCAGCTACAAAGATGTGTCGGCATCGATTAATTGTCTCTGGCCCCCTCCCAGTTAGGGGGAGTGATGAGTTCTACAGCAGTCTCACAACTCAATCGCTGGTTGAAAACTGTTTTCTGCCCCTCCCAAAAAATAGAATTTGTAGATAATTGGCCCTCTTTCTGGGACTCACCCACAAACAGGACCAAGCCTGGCCTGTTGAGGAGTGACGGACTCCATCCTAGCTGGAGGGGTGCTCTCATTTTATCTACGAACATAGACAGGGCTCTAACTCCTCTAGCTCCACAATGAAATAGGGTGCAGGCCAGGCAGCAGGCTGTTAGCCAGCCTGCCAGCTTAGTGGAGTCTGCCACTAGCACAGTCAGTGTAGTCAGCTCAGCTATCCCCATTGAGACCGTGTCTGTGCCTCGACCTAGGTTGGGCAAAACTAAACATGGCGGTGTTTACCTTAGCAATCTCACTAGTATAAAGACCTCCATCATCCCTGCCATTATTGACAGAGATTGTGATACCTCACATCTCAAAATAGGACTACTTAATGTTAGATCCCTAAATTCAAAGGCAGTTATAGTCAATGAACTAATCACTGATCATAATCTTGATGTGATTGGCCTGACTGAAACATGGCTTAAGCCTGATGAATTTACTGTGTTAAATGAGGCCTCACCCCCTGGTTACACTAGTGACCATATCCGCCGTGCATCCCGCAAAGGCGGAGGTGTTGCTAACATTTACGATAGCAAATGTAATTTTACCAACAAAAAAAACAACAACAACGTTTTCGTCTTTTGAGCTTCTAGTCATGAAATCTATGCAGCCTACTCAATCACTTTTTATAGCTACTGTTTACAGGCCTCCTGGGCCATATGCAGCGTTCCTCACTGAGTTCCCTGAATTCCTATCGGACCTTGTAGTCATCGCAGATAATATTCTAATTTTTGGTGACTTTAATATTCACATGGAAAAGTCCACAGACCCACTCCAAAAGGCTTTCGGAGCCATCATCGACTCAGTGGGTTTTGTCCAACATGTCTCTGGACCTACTCACTGCCACAGTCATACTCTGGACCTAATTTTGTCCCATGGAATAAATGTTGTGGATCTTAATGTTTTTCCTCATAATCCTGGACTATCGGACCACCATTTTATTACGTTTGCAATCGCAACAAATAATCTGCTCAGACCCCAACCAAGGAGCATTAAAAAGTTGTGCTATAAATTCTCAGACAACCCAAAGATTCCTTGATGCCCTTCCAGACTCCCTCTGCCTGCCCAAGGACGTCAGAGGACAAAAATCAGTTAACCACCTAACTGAGGAACTCAATTTAACCTTGCGCAATACCCTAGATGCAGTTGCACCCCTAAAAACTAAAAACATTTGTCATAACAAACTAGCTCCCTGGTATACAGAAAATACACGAGCTCTGAAGCAAGCTTCCAGAAAATTGGAACGGAAATGGCGCCACACCAAACTGGAAGTCTTCCGACTAGCTTGGAAAGACAGTACCGTGCAGTATCGAAGAGCCCTCACTGCTGCTCGATCATCCTATTTTCCCAACTATATTGAGGAAAATAAGAACAATCTGAAATTTCTTTTTGATACTGTAGCAAAGCTAACTAAAAAGAAGCATTCCCCAAGAGAGGATGGCTTTCACCTCAGCAGTAATGAATTCATGAACTTCTTTGAGGAAAAGATCATGATCATTAGAAAGCAAATTACGGACTCCTCTTTAAATCTGCGTATTCCTCCAAAGCCCCGTTGTCCTGAGTCTGCACAACTCTGCCAGGACCTAGGATCAAGGGAGACACTAAAGTGTTTTAGTACTATATCTCTGGTTTAGATCTTATCTGTCGGAAAGATATCAGTTTGTCTCTGTGAATGGTTTGTCCTCTGACAAATCAACTGTAAATTTCGGTGTTCCTCAAGGTTCCGTTTTAGGACCACTATTGTTTTCACTATATATTTTACCTCTTGGGGATGCAGAAAAATTAATCCATGCCTTTGTTACTTCTAGGTTGGACTAATGCAATGCCCTACTTTCCGGCTACCCGGATAAAGCACTAAATAAACTTCAGTTAGTGCTAAATACGGCTGCTAGAATCCTGACTAGAACCCCAAAATTTGATCATATTACTCCAGTGCTAGCCTCCCTACACTGGCTTCCTGTTAAGGCAAGGGCTGATTTCAAGGTTTTACTGCTAACCTACAAAGCATTACATGGGCTTGCTCCTACCTATCTTTCCGATTTGGTCCTGCCGTACATACCTACACGTACGCTACGGTCACAAGATGCGGGCCTCCTAATTGTTCCTAGAATTTCTAAGCAAACAGCTGGAAGCAGGGCTTTCTCCTATAGAGCTAAATTTTTATGGAATAGTCTGCCTACCCATGTGAGAGACGCAGACTCAGTCTCAACCTTTAAGTCTTTACTGAAGACACATCTCTTCAGTAGGTCCTATGATTAAGTGTAGTCTGGCCCAGGGGTGTGAAGGTGAACGGAAAGGCTGGAGCAACGAACCGCCCTTGTTGTCTCTGCCTGGCCGGTTTCCCCTCTCTCCACTGGGATTCTCTGCCTCTACCCCTATTACAGGGGCTGAGTCACTGGCTTACTGGTGTTCTTCCATGCCATCCCTGGGAGGGGTGCGTCACTTGAGTGGGTTGAGTCACTGATGTGGTCTTCCTGTCTGGGTTGGCGCCCCCCCTTGGGTTGTGCCGTGGCGGAGATCTTTGTGGGCTATACTCGGCCTTGTCTCGGGATGGTAGGTTGGTGGTTGGAGATATCCCTCCAGTGGTGTGGGGGCTGTGCTTTGGCAAAGTGGGTGGGGTTATATCCTACCTGTTTGGCCCTGTCCGGGGGTTTCATCGGATGGGGCCACAGTGTCTCCTGACCTCTCCTGTCTCAGCCTCCAGTATTTATGCTGCAGTAGTTTATGTGTCGGGGGGCTATGGTCAGTCTGTCAAATCTGGAGTATTGCTCTTGTCTTTTCCGGTGTCCTATGTGAATTTAAATATGCTCTCTCTAATTCTCTCTTTCTTTCTTTCTCTCTCTCGGAGGACCTGAGCCCTAGGACCATGCCTCAGGACTACCTGGCTTGATGACTCCTTGCTGTCCCCAGTTCACCTGGCCGTGCTGCTGCTCCAGTTCCAACTGTTCTGCCTGCGGCTATGGAACCCTGACCTGTTCACCGGACGTGCTACCTGTCCCAGACCTGCTGTCCCAGACCTGCTGGAATCCTGACCTGTTCACCGGACGTGCTACCTGTCCCAGACCTGCTGTTTTCAACTCTCTAGAGACAGCAGGAGCGGTAGAGATACTCTCAAAGATCGGCTATGAAAAAGCCAACTGACACTTACTCTTGTGTTACTGACTTGTTGCACCCTCGACAACTACTATGATTATTATTATTTGACCATGCTGGTCATTTATGAACATTTGAACATCTTGGCCATGTGCTGTTATAATCTCCACCCGGCACAGCCAGAAGAGGACTGGCCACCCCTCATAGCCTGGTTCCTCTCTAGGTTTCTTCCTAGGTTTTGTCCTTTCTAGGGAGTTTTTCCTAGCCACCGTGCTTCTACACCTGCATTGCTTGCTGTTTGGGGTTTTAGGCTGGGTTTCTGTACAGCACTTTGAGATATCAGCTGATGTAAGAAGGGCTATATAAATACATTTGATTTGATCCCTTACTGTTTGATCCGGGTGTTTGGCTAGGCTAAACTAGCTAGCTGCATTTGCTGGCCAAGTAGGTGAAGGTTTTTTTTTAAAATACAACAAAATATAGCTCTCTGCTTCTAATTCCTTTTTTTAAAGAGAAGAATTTGTTCAAAACTGTTCAACTATTGTCTTTTTCTTTGAGTCAACTACTCACCACATTTTATGCACTGCAGTGCTAGCTAGATGTAGCTTACGCTTTCAGTACTAGATTCATTCACTGGTCCTTTGATTGGTGGACAACATGTCAGTTCATGCTGCAAGAGCTCTGATAGGTTGGAGGACGTCCTCCGGAAGTTGTCATAATTATTGTGTAAGTCTATGGAAGGGGGTGAGAACCATGAGCTTCTTAGGTTTTGTATTGAAGTCAATGTACCCAGAGGAAGACTAAAACTAGCTGTCCTCCGGCTACACCATGATGCTACCCCAGAGAGTGCTGTAAAAGCTACTGTGGACCTTCATTGCAAAACAGTGTGTTTTAATCAATTGTTAGGTGACATGAAACTATACTAAATATATTCCTATCACAATAGAATAACTTTTTTAATATTTCACTATTTTTATAAAAATTCACTGAGGATGGTCCTTCACTTCCTCCTCTGGTACGCACTACACAAACATCTGCCAGAGCCAATTAATGTTAATTAAATGCCAATCCAGCCGAAATGTGTGATTGGATTTTCATTTGTATTATTATTTTTTTATTACACACAACTGGGCTGTTGTTACTGCTGCGTACGTCATTCAGTATCTTCGGCTTGAAGCAGGAGGGCATTTCCCGCGGAAAGACAAGGACTAGTCTACAACCAGGTCCATTATTTATTTATTTCCCGGAGGCAGCATGGAAAATACCGAAAACCACTAGAGAATACACGGCTGCTTCGATTATAGCAGCGAATCTCCTTACATTTAAAACGTTGAGCTGGGCAACGTTGAGAATATGCATTCACAACCTCGACCCATATCCTGTGGAAATCACTAGAGAATACACGGCTGCTTCGATTATAGCAGCGAATCTCCTTACATTTAAAACGTTGAGCTGGGCAACGTTAAGAATATGCATTCACAACCTCGACCCATATCCTCTTCAAATGCAACATTGTAGCCCATTCAAGAAAATCCTTTACATGAATGCAGCATTGTCTCTCGCAGCACCAAGACAAACTCCCCTTCACCGAAAACTTGCAGGCATATCACAGTTGATATTACAATTCAAATTTAGCAGCTGTGTTCCTTCAACCCAAATCTCGTTAGCACAATTATGAATGTCAAGTTCGCCAGGATCTGGGCGCAATGGTGCGGCTCGCATCTCCAACAATCAATTCAAAATCAATGGGTGGCTATAGCGTTATTGTAGGTACGGGGGGGGTCGGTGAGTGGGAAAACAACCTACACATTGAGCTCTACAATATAGGCCTACTCAGCATGACTGAATAAGGTACAGTCATAACCTTTGTTATCCCCATTGACCCACCGTCACTGCCGAATGCCTGACAGCATTGGATGCCGTCTGCCTTATCTCCGCCGCACTCCCGGGCTTGAGCAGGTTCTTCGTGAATCTCCGGGTCGATTCCGCTGCCATTTCAGAACGGTCCACGCTATTCCTCTGGTTCAAGCGCCGACGTTCGCCCAGATTTCCAACGCGTTTGTCTATTGCAAATCCAATGTATACGCCAGCAACGGCTCGGCTCCTCGTCTCGCTGCTGCTCCTACTAGGCTACTAGTACTACACAGCAGCCCTGCTTGCGTAGGCTACAGATGCCTATTCAGAGAGATTCTACCAATGCCCGTGCGCTACAGAGTCAAAGGAAGCGGAACTAATGGTCCATCTCTCTCCAACCCCTGGGCTGCAAGAAACCTTTCAACTATTAACGTTTTAATAATTAAACATAGGCTGGGGTTTTCCCAAACAGAGTACCCACAAAACCCTGCTATTGATGACGATTATCTGTTGCTATAAGTCTACAAAACGTTCAAATTAGTCATACAACTAAATTCTAAAAGGTTTGCAATAACAGTGACCACTATGCCCATAATTTGGCCTCTGCCACAGGCCTAGACCAGGCCAAGGAGAGAGGAGAATAACCTCCAGAATGTCATCAACTCATCAGCAGTCCACTCAGGACCATCGTTGGAGGGAAAGGAAGGGAGGGAGGGAAAATGGTCACACAGCGACCTACTGTGGTGGAATAGGCTAGTGCTAGTCAGTCGTTAATGGTTGTTTTTTTCTATTGGTAGCATTATCATAGTAGGCTACACAACGCTGTGGCATGGTTGCAACATTGTTGGGCACTATACTGTATATCCATATTGAATTACAAGCCATCGTCAGATATGATCAATATGCCTATCTGTTATTTTCGCATTGAACCATTAACAAGTCCTACTTTGCATTAATGACAACGTTATTAACGAATAAACGCAAAAAGTCCTACACATTTGACAAGTCCAAACCATAGCCTATGTCCTTACATTCGTCCACTCTTGTCCTTCTCGTGCTTCTGCACAAAGCATTCAAGTGAACCATCCCATCCACGGATGTTAAAATGTCCAGATGTTTTGGTTTCTTGAGTCTGGGTTGCAAAGTGAAGACAAATCGACCTTCACGTGGGTGTTTCCCGTCGCCAAAATAACCATGGAGACCTAGATAATAGACTTCTTCATAGGCCTACCATTTGGCTTTGGTAATTAATGGGAAATGTGGCTTCCATGGAGATCTTGGCAGTTAAGCCCTATGGAGTTGTATCTTACCTTAAGGCAACAGAGCAGACATCCGCATACGAAGACATTTTTAAATAGTTGGATGATATTTAAGGAGACCTACCGCATAAGTTTCCATAAAACACTTGTCCAATTTAGCTTAGTTAAAGAAGATGTATCACAGTTGTTTGATGGAGTAAGGAATCCGGACTCATTTATTGCACTCTGGCTCCCCCGTTTGTCCACTCTTCAGTACTGCAGTTGTATGAGAAATAATAATTACACCAAATTTGCAATTGTATGCATTGCTTTGAAGGCTTTCAGGACTTTGCAGTTTTTCAAGGACGGCTTGTTGGTCTTGTTTGTTTTCAGAGGCTTGGGGGTGGTCTTGGTCAGGAACACAGGTTCGCCTATTTTCCGCTTCTCTGAGGTTAGTTGAAAAATCCTAGAAAGAAAATCACAGCACTTAGAGACAACTTCCCACAATGTCCCTATACGAGTAGAAATGGACTAATACCAAGTTCACGTGCTATCGGAGTTATCAGAAATTCCTAGTTCCAACATGGAAGGTTCACTTGAACGACTCTCCAAATCGAAATGACACGTGGGAAACTGAGAGAGGTTTGTTTTCAGAGTTGTGACGTTCCACCGCTGTCCTTTTTCCTTTTCAACCAAAAGATAACTACAACCTCATCAATATGGATATTTAGGCTACATTTGACATTTGATAATGTAGCTAGTTTGGCCATACTGTCAATGTTAAGCAAGCAAGATAACTTTATTACTACCAACGTCACCTAGCTCGTCAAGCTAACTAAAATCGTATTGGTTGAATAATTATTCCGATCAAAAAGCATATGAATGAAACAAAGTCGTATTTTCAGCATCACAACTTGAGCTCGGCATAAACACTCAACAGCCCCAAAAAAGAGTTGTGGCTGTAGGTTTAAGTCTCATAGAATGTAAAGTACGTTTTAGGGTTAAAGATGGGGTGAAATCGCTTTCTATAGGATCCATGCAGATATACAGTCATCAATAATCGTTTTTTGTGTTCTTATTTTTTTAAAGGAGACCGGGCGGTCCGATCTCCTTCTGTTATAGGAAGTAGAAGCTAGAGTGAGACGGGTATGTGGATGAAGTCCGAGAGGAAGGACACGGACAGACACCGAGTCGTGACTAGAAACCCCCCCAGAGTCGAGAGTGTTAGCACTCGTCCAGCCTCCGACACTAATCTATTTCAATAGAATTTATTGACTGTTGGACTCACCTCTGGCGGAGTAGCGCTGCCTCCTTCTCTATGGCCAGAGCAAGCTCGGCAGCAGAGGCGTTCAGCTAAGGACAATATGATAATTATGTTAGTGTACAGAAAGACACCTTACAGTAACTAGCAAAAATGTGCTAATAACACCTTATTGCAACTAGCTAACTTTAAAATTAATGTTCTTACAGAAAATGGTCTGGATTTTGTCTTGTACAGTCGTGGCCAAAAGTTTAGAGAATGACACAAATATACATTTTCACAGTCTGCTGCCTCAGTTTGTATGATGGCAATTTGCATATATTCCAGAATGTTATGAAGAGTGATCAGATGAATTGCAATTAATTGCAAAGTCCCTCTTTGCCATGCAAACGAACTGAATCCCCCAAAATAATTTCCACTGCATTTCAGCCCAGCCACAAAAGGGCCAGCTGACATCATATCAAATCAAATTTATTTGTCACATACACATGGTTAGCAGGTGTTAATGCAAGTGTAGCGAAATGCTTGTGCTTCTAGTTCCGACCATGCAGTAATATCGAACAAGTAATATAACCTAACAATTTCACAACAACTACCTTATACACACAAGTGTAAAGGAATGAATACGAATATGTACATAAAAATATATAAATGAGTGATGGCCGAACAGCATAGGCAAGATGCAGTAGATGGTATAGGGTACAGTATATACATATGAGATGAGTAATGTAGGGTATGAAAACATAAAGCAGCATTGTTTAACGTGGCAGGTGATACATTACATCAAGATGGCAAGATGCAGTAGATGGTATAGAGTACAGTAGATGAGATGAGTAATGTAGGGTATGAAAACATTATATAAAGTGGCATTGTTTAAAGTGGCTAGTGGTACATTTAATTACATCAAGATGGCAAGATGCAGTAGATGGTATAGCGTACAGTATATACATATGAGATTAGTAATGTAGGGTAAGTAAACGTTATATATAAAGTGGCTAGTGATAAATTGATTACATACATTTTTCCATTATTAAAGTGGCTGTTGTTGAGTCAGTATGTTGGCAGCAGCCACTCAATATTAGTGATGGCTGTTTAACAGTCTGATGGCCTTGAAATAGAAGCTGTTTTTCAGTCTATCAGTCCCCGCTTTGATGCACCTTTACTGACCTCGCCTTCTGGATGATAGCGGGGTGAACAGGCAGTGGCTCGGGTGGTTGTTGTCCTTGATGATCTTTTTGGCCTTCCTGTGACATGGGGTGGTGTAGGTGTCCTGGAGGGCAGGTAGTTTGCACCCGGTGATGCATTGTGCAAACCTCACTACCCTCTGGAGAGCCTTCCGGTTATGGGTGGAGCAGTTGCCGTACCAGGCGGTGATACAGCCCAACAGGATGCTCTCGATTGTGCATCTGTAAAAGTTTGTGAGTGTTTTTGGTGACAAGCCGAAATTCTTCAGCCTCCTGAGGTTGAAGAGGCGCTGCTGCGCCTTCTTCACCACACTGTCTGTGTGGGTGGACCATTTCAGTTTGTCCATGATGTGTACGCCGAGGAACTTAAAACTCTCCACCCTCTCCACCACTGTCCCGTCAATGTAGATAAGGGGCTGCTCCCTCTGCTGTTTCCTGAAGTCCACGATCATCTCCTTTGTTTTGTTGACATTGAGTGTGAGGTTATTTTCCTGACACCACACTCCGAGGGCCCTCACCTCCTCCCTGTAGGCCGTCTCGTCGTTGTTGGTAATCAAGCCTACCACTGTAGTGTCGTCTGCAAACTTGATGATTGAGTTGGAGGCGTGCATGGCCAGGCAGTTGTGGGTGAACAGAGTACAGGAGAGGGCTGAGAACGCACCCTTGTGGGGACCCAGTGTTGAGGATCAGCGGGGTGGAGATGTTGTTTCCTACTGTCACCAACTGGGGGCGGCCCGTCAGGAAGTCCAGGACCCAGTTTCACAGGGCGGGGTCGAGACCCAGGATCTCGAGCTTAATGACGGGTTTGGAGGGTACTATGGTGTTAAATGCTGAGCTGTAATCGATGAACAGCATTCTTACATAGGTATTCCTCTTGTCCAGATGGGTTAGGGCAGTGTGCAGTGTGATGGCAATTGCGTCGTCTGTGGACCTATTGGGTCGGTAAGCAAATTGGAGTGGGTCTAGGGTGACAGGTAGGGTGGAGGTGATATGGTCCTTGACTAGTCTCTCAAAGCACTTCATGATGACGGAAGTGAGTGCTACAGGGCGGTAGTCATTTAGCTCAGTTACCTTAGCTTTCTTGGGAACAGGAACAATGGTGGCCCTCTTGAAGCATGTGGGGACAGCAGACTGGGATAAGGATTGATTGAATATGTCTGTAAACACACCAGCCAGCTGGTCTGCGCATGCTCTGAGGACGCGTTCGGGAATGCCGTCTGGGCCTGCAGCCTTGCGAGGGTTAACACGTTTAAATGTTTTACTCACGTTGGCTACAGTGAAGGAGAGCCCGCAGGTTTTGGTAGCGGGCTGTGTCAGTGGCACTGTATTGTCCTCAAAGCGAGCAAAAAAGTTGTTTAGTCTGTCTGGGAGCAAGGCATCGTGGTCCACGACGGGGCTAGTTTTTCTTTTGTAGTCCGTGATTGACTGTAGACCCTGCCACATACCTCTCGTGTCTGAGCCGTTGAATTGCGACTCCACTTTGTCTCTGTACTGACGCTTAGCTTGTTTGATTGCCTTACGGAGGGAATAGCTACACTGTTTGTATTCAGTCATGTTTCCGGTCACCTTGCCCTGATTAAAAGCAGTGGTTCGCGCGTTCAGTTTTGCGCAAATGCTGCCATCAATCCACGGTTTCTGGTTTGGGAATGTTTTAATAGACGCTGTGGGTACGACATCGCCGATGCACTTGTTAATAAACTCGCACACCGAATCAGCGTATTCGTCAATGTTGTTGTTCGCCGCAATACGGAACATATCCCAGTCCATGTGATCGAAGCAATCTTGAAGCGTGGAATCCGATTGGTCGGACCAGCATTGAACAGACCTGAGGGCGGGAGCTTCCTGTTTTAGTTTCTGTCTTATATGCGTCGCGGAAGTTAGAATAACAGTGGTCTAGGGTTTTGCCAGCCCTGGTAGCACAATCGATATGCTGATAGAATTTGGGGAGCCTTGTTTTCAGATTAGCCTTGTTAACTTGTTATGGATAGGGGGCAGTATTTTCACGGCCGGATAAAAAACGTACCCGATTTAATCTGATTATTACTCCTGCCCAGAAACTAGAATATGCATATAATTATTAGCTTTGGGTAGAAAACACTCCAAAGTTTCTAAAACTGTTTGAATGGTGTTTGTGAGTATAACAGAACTCATTTGGCAGGCCAAAACCTGAGAAGATTCCAAACAGGAAGCGCCCTCTCTGACTATTTCTTGGCCTTCTTGATCATCTCTATCCAAAACAGGGGATCTCTGCTGTAACGTGACATTTTCTAACACTCCCATAGGCTCTCAGAAGGCGCCAGAACGTTGAATGATGACTTTGCAGGCCATGGCTGAAAAACAGTAGCGCATTTGGTAAGTGGTCGATCTGAGAACAATGAGACTGGCGCACGCGTGCACGAGACAACTCCATGTTTTTATTTTCAGTCTTTGAACGAAAACAGGGTTTCCCGGTCGGAATATTATCGCTTTTTTACGAGAAAAATCGCATACAAATTGATTTTAAACAGCGTTTGACATGCTTCGAAGTACGGTAATGGAATATTTTGACATTTTTTGTCACGAAACGCGCCGGGCGCATCACCCTTCTTTACCCTTCGGATAGTGTCTTGAACGCACAAATAAACGCCGCTATTTGGATATAACTATGGATTATTTGGAACCAAACCAACATTTGTTATTGAAGTAGAAGTCCTGGGAGTGCATTCTGACGAAGAACAGCAAAGGTAATCCAATTTTTCTTATAGTAAATCTGAGTTTGGTGAGTACCAAACTTGATGGGTGTCAAAATAGCTAGCCATGATGGCCGGGCTATCTACTCAGAATATTGCAAAATGTGCTTTCACCGAAAAGCTATTTTAAAATCGGACACCGCGATTGCATAAAGGAGTTCTGTATCTATAATTCTTAAAATAATTGTTATGTTTTTTGTGAACGTTTATCGTGAGTAATTTAGTAAATTCACCGGAAGTGTTCGGTGGGAATGCTAGTTCTGAACGTCACATGCTAATGTAAAAAGCTGGTTTTTGATATAAATATGAACTTGATTGAACAAAACATGCATGTATTGTATAACATAATGACCTAGGAGTGTCATCTGATGAAGATCATCAAAGGTTAGTGCTGCATTTAGCTGTGGTTTTGTTTTTTGTGACATTATATGCTAGCTTGAAAAATGGGTGTCTGATTATTTCTGGCTGGGTACTCTGCTGACATAATCTAATGTTTTGCTTTCGCTGTAAAGCCTTTTTGAAATCGGACGTGTGGTTAGATAAAGGAGAGTCTTGTCTTTAAAATGGTGTAAAATAGTCATATGTTTGAAAAATTGAAGTTTTCGGATTTTCGAGGAGTTTGTATTTCGCGCCACGCCTATCATTGGATATTGGAGCAGGTGTTCCGCTAGCGGAACGTCTATATAAATCCCTGGCTACAATGAATGCAGCCTCAGGATATGTGGTTTCCAGTTTACATAGTCCAATGAAGTTCTTTCAGGGCCGTCGATGTGTCTGCTTGGGGGGGAATATACACGACTGTGATTATGATCGAAGAGAATTCTCTTGGTAGATAATGCGGTCAGCATTTGATTGTGAGGAATTCTAAGTCAGGTGAACAAAAGGACTTGAGTTCCTGTATGTTGTTATGATCACACCACGTCTCGTTAATCATAAGGCATACACCCCCGCCCTGCTTCTTACCAGAGTGCGTGAAGAAACCAGGTGGCTGGACCGACTCAGATAGCGTGTCTCGAGTGAGCCATGTTTCCGTGAAACAAAGAACGTTACAGTCTCAGATGTCTCTCTGGAATGCTACCCTTGCTCAGATTTCATCTACCTTGTTGTCAAGAGACTGGACATTGGCAAGTAGTATGCTCGGGAGCGGTGCGCGATGTGCCCGTCTACGGAGCCTGACCAGAAGACCGCTCCGTCTGCCCCTTCTTCTACGTCGTTGTTGTTTTGGCTTGCCGGCTGGGATCCGATCCATTGTCCTGGGTGGTAGGCCAAACAGAGGATCCGCTTCGGGAAGCCGTATTCCTGGTCGTAATGTTGGTGAGTTGACGTTGCTCTTATATCCAATAGTTCCTCCCGACTGTATGTAATAAAACCTAAGATTACCTGGGGTAACAATGTAAGCAATAACACATAAAAAAATAAATACTGCATAGTTTCCTAGGAATGCGAAGCGAGGCGTCATCTCTGTCGGCGCCGGAAGTGTGATTCTCTCATTAACACAGGTGTGAGTGTTGACGAGGACAAGGCTGGAGATCACTCTGTCATGCTGATTGAGTTCGAATAACAGACTGGAAGCTTCAAAAGGAGGGTGGTGCTTGGAATCATTGTTCTTCCTCTGTCACTCATGGTTACCTGCAAGGAAACACGTGCCATCATCATTGCTTTGCACAAAAAGGGCTTCACAGGCAAGGATATTGCTGCCAGTAAGATTTCACCTAAATCAACCATTTATCGGATCATCAAGAACTTCAAGGAGAGCGTTTCAATTGTTGTGAAGAAGGCTTCAGGGCGCCCAAGAAAGTCCAGCAAGCACCAGGACCGTCTCCTAAAGTTGATTCAGCTGCGGGATCGGGGCACCACCAGTACAGAGCTTGCTCAGGAATGGCAGCATGCAGGTGTGAGTGCATCTGCACACACAGTGAGGCGAATACCTTTGGAGGATGGCCTGGTGTCAAGAAGGGCAGCAAAGAAGCTACTTCTCTCCAGGAAAAACATCAGGGACAGACTGATATTCTGCAAAAGGTACAGGGATTGGACTGCTGAGGACTGGGGTAAAGTCATTTTCTCTGATGAATCCCCTTTCCGATTGTTTGGGGCATCTGGAAAAAAGCTTGTCCGGAGAAGACAAGGTGAGCGCTACCATCAGTCCTGTGTCATGCCAACAGTAAAGCATCCTGAGACCATTCATGTGTGGGGTTGCTTCTCAGCGAAGGGAGTGAGCTCACTCACAATTTTGCCTAACAACACAGCCATGAATAAAGAATGGTACCAACACATCCTCCGAGAGGAACTTCTCCGAACCATCCAGGAACAGTTTGGTGACGAACAATGCCTTTTCCAGCATGATGGAGCACCTTGCCATAAGGCAAAAGTGATAACTAAGTGGCTCGGGGAACAAAACATCCATATTTTGGGTCCATGGCCAGGAAACTCCCCAGACCTTAATCCCATTGTGAACTTGTGGTCAATCCTCAAGAGGCAGATGGACAAACAAAAAACCACAAATTCTGACAAACTCCAAGTATTGATTATACAAGAATGGGCTTCCATCAGTCAGGATGTGGCCCAGAAGTTAATTGACAGCATGCCAGGGCGGATTGCAGAGGTCTTGAAAAAGAAGTTTCAACTCTGCAAATATTGAGTCTTTGCATCAACTTCATGTAATTGTCAATAAAAGCCTTTGACACTTTGACAATGCTTGTAATTATACTTCAGTATTCCATAGTATCTGACAAAAATATCTAAAGACACTGAAGCAGCAAACTTTGTGAAAATTAATATTTGTGTCATTCTCAAAACTTTTGGCCATGACTGTAGAGTGTCAATCTGAGGAGAAAACTGAAATTGCCTTAGAAATGTGTGCAAAGACATCCGATCACATAAATATGACCCAATAGGAGTGTTGATACTGGGGCTTATGGTTTAGTTTAAGTACTTGGAAGCTTAGTTTACTATTGAGCGATTATGGATCAGTAGTTGGCAGGCTGTCTTACTTAGGCTTACTTACATGTTGCTTTTCCTTGTGTTTGCCTTGAATCAGGGCTTTGGTCCTGTGAAAAGACAAACACCAATGTCATGTGAATGAGAACAAATTCTAATATGATCAAACTAATATCACATCCACTTACAGCTTGTTCAGAGTCTGTCTATACATCTCAGTGATATGGAGTTTTTGATGTAGAGAGAATTTGTTCTCTTCAAGCTGCAAAATGTTATCTGTTGCAAAGTAAACAGACATCATAAAGTAAAGAAACATATCAATACAGAATAAACTGATTCTGGCTGATGGGACATATGTTGTGTGTTTGTAATAGTCTACTTGTCTATTTATGGAAAAATCACATTGATTAACTCTTTGGTTAAGCTGCATACTGGACCCTATTCCAACTAAACTACTGAAAGAGCTGCTTTCTGTGCTTGGCCCTCCTATGTTGAACATAATAAACGGCTCTCTATCCACCGGATGTGTACCAAACTCACTAAAAGTGGCAGTAATAAAGCCTCTCTTGAAAAAGCCAAATCTTGACCCAGAAATTATAAAAAGCTATCGGCCTATATCGAATCTTCCATTCCTCTCCAAAAAAAATTAAAAAGCTGTTGCGCAGCAACTCACTGCCTTCCTGAAGACAAACAATGTACACGAAACGCTTCAGTCTGGTTTTAGACCCCATCATAGCACTGAGACTGCACTTGTGAAGGTGGTAAATTACCTTTTAATGACGTCAGACCGAGGTTCTGCGTCTGTCCTCGTGCTCCTAGATCTTAGTGCTGCTTTTGATACCATCGATCACCACATTCTTTTGGAGAGATTGGAAACCCAAATTGGTCTACATGGACAAGTTCTGGCCTGGTTTAGGTCTTATCTGTCGGAAAGATATCAGTTTGTCTCTGTGAATGGTTTGTCCTCTGACAAATCAACTGTCAATTTCGGTGTTCCTCAAGGTTCCGTTTTAGGACCACTATTGTTTTCACTATATATTTTACCTCTTGGGGATGTCATTCGAAAACATAATGTTAAATTTCACTGCTATGCGGATGACACACAGCTGTACATTTCAATGAAACATGGTGAAGCCCCAAAATTGCCCTTGCTAGAAGCCTGTGTCTCAGACATAAGGAAGTGGATGGCTGCAAACTTTCTACTCTTAAACTCGGACAAAACAGAGATGCTTGTTCTAGGTCCCAAGAAACAAAGAGATCTTCTGTTGAATCTGACAATTAATCTGGATGGTTGTACAGTCGTCTCAAATAAAACTGTGAAGGACCTCGGCGTTACTCTGGACCCTGATCTCTCTTTTGAAGAACATATCAAGACTGTTTCAAGGACAGCTTTTTTCCATCTACGTAACATTGCAAAAATCTGAAACTTTCTGTCCAAAAATGACGCATAAAAATGAATCCATGCCTTTGTTACTTCTAGGTTGGACTACTGCAATGCTCTACTTTCCGGCTACCCGGATAAAGCACTAAATAAACTTCAGTTAGTGCTAAATACGGCTGCTAGAATCCTGACTAGAACCCAAAAATGTGATCATATTACTCCAGTGCTAGCCTCCCTACACTGGCTTCCTGTTAAGGCAAGGGCTGATTTCAAGGTTTTACTGCTAACCTACAAAGCATTACATGGGCTTGCTCCTACCTATCTTTCCGATTTGGTCCTGCCGTACATACCTACACGTACGCTACGGTCACAAGACGCGGGCCTCCTAATTGTTCCTAGAATTTCTAAGCAAACAGCCGGAGGCAGGGCTTTCTCCTATAGAGCTCAATTTTTATGGAATATTCTGCCTACCCATGTGAGAGACGCAGACTCAGTCTCAACCTATAAGTCTTTACTGAAGACACATCTCTTCAGTAGGTCCTATGATTAAGTGTAGTCTGGCCCAGGGGTGTGAAGGTGAACGGAAAGGCTGGAGCAACGAACCGCCCTTGCTGTCTCTGCCTGGCCGGTTTCCCCTCTTTCCACTGGGATTCTCTGCCTCTACCCCTATTACAGGGGCTGAGTCACTGGCTTACTGGTGTTCTTCCATGCCGTCCCTGGGAGGGGTGCGTCACTTGAGTGGGTTGAGTCACTGACGTGGTCTTCCTGTCTGGGTTGGCGCCCCCCCTTGGGCTGTGCCGTGGCGGAGATCTTTGTGGGCTATACTCGGCCTTGTCCCGGGATGGTATGTTGGTGGTTGGAGATATCCCTCCAGTGGTGTGGAGGCTGTGTTTTGGCAAAGTGGGTGGGGTTATATCCTACCTGTTTGGCCCTGTCTGGGGGTTTCATCGGATGTGGCCACAGTGTCTCCTGACCCCTCCTGTCTCAGCCTCCAGTATTTATGCTGCAGTAGTTTATGTGTCGGGGGGCTAGGGTCAGTCTGTCACATCTGGAGTATTTCTCTTGTCTTTTCCGGTGTCCTGTGTGAATTTAAATATGCTCTCTCTAATTCTCTCTTTCTTTCTTTCTCTCTCTCAGAGGACCTGAGCCCTAGGACCATGCCTCAGGACTACCTGGCTTGATGACTCCTTGCTGTCCCCAGTTCACCTGGCCGTGCTGCTGCTCCAGTTCCAACTGTTCAGTTCCAGCCAGAAGAGGACTGGCCACCCCTCATAGCCTGGTTCCTCTCTAGGTTTCTTCCTAGGTTTTGTCCTTTCTAGGGAGTTTTTCCTAGCCACCGTGCTTCTACACCTGCATTGCTTGCTGTTTGGGGTTTTAGGCTGGGTTTCTGTACAGCACTTTGAGATATCAGCTGATGTAAGAAGGGCTATATAAATACATTTGATTTGATTTGATTTGGTCCTATCCCAGTTTACTTACTTACTAATTGCGCGGTCTACTCCAGATGACTCGTTTTTTAAATCATATGAGCAAAACATATTTTATTTTACTTGGAATGCTAAGCCAGACAAAATTAAGCATACCTAATTATATAATGAATATGAGTTTGGGGGCTAAAATTATTCCAAATTAAATCTTTAAACCTCTCACTAAAAGCTTCACTCAAGTTATACTTAAACCCCAAATGGTTCTCCAGTAGATTATTAAAAAAGGCTCATCCTTTGCTAAAAAAAAAACATTTTTGCCTTTATACAGATTACAACTAATTTCTGATTTATTGAAAATGTTTGTTTTTTAAGTATCGCCTTTCTTAAACAAGCCCATAAAAAGCTGGTTAAAATTGCAGTTTCATCCGCCATAAAAGATAGAACAAATATTACAAAAAATGTTATGGTTAAACTCAAATATAGTGATGAATTAAAAAAAACATTCTTTATGGAATAAAAAAAGTAATATATTTATTTACGATATTAGGAATAGAAACGGTGGAGTTATCGAAAATATATCAGAATGTCTGCTCAATCCAAACTTACAACCAACTGATTGCAGTGGAAAGGCAAGTGGAAAAGGGAGAAGGTAGGGAACTTGTTTGTCTGCCATATATTAAAGACACAAATTGGCTGAAAGGCATTGGCATAAATAGAAAAATATACCAGTTTCATTTGAGGACATAAATGTTGACAGCTGCGCCATAGAGGTTGCAAAATAAATGGGAAGAGATTTGCGATGTACCAATTCCATGGCACATGGTTTATGAACTGGTACAAAAAATAACACTTGATTTAACACTTTAAGAAGGAAAGAAATTCCACAAATTAACTTTTAACAAGGCACACCTGTTAATTGAAATGCATTCCAGGTGACTACCTCACAAAGCTGGTTAAGAGAATGCCAAGAGTATGTAAAGCTGTCATCAAGGCAAAGGGTGGCTACTTTGAGGAATCTAAAATCTAATTTGTTTTGTTTAACACTTTTTTGTTACTACATGATTCCATATGTGTTATTTCATAGTTTTGATATCTTCACTATTATTCTACAATGTTGAAAATAGTACAAATAAAGAAAAACCCTTGAATGAGTTGGTGTCTCCAAACTTTTGACTGGGTACTGTAAGTATTCAGACCCTTTACTCAGTACTTTGTTGAAGCACCTTTGGAAGCGATTACAGCTTTGCGTCTTCTTGGGTATGATGCTACAAGCTTGGCACACCTGTCTTTGGGGAGTTTCTCCCATTCTTCTCTGCAGATCCTCTCAAGCTCTGTCAGGTTGGATGGGGAGTGCCTGCACATCTATTTTCAGGTCACTCCAGAGATGTTAGATCGGGTTCAAGTGCGGGCTCTGGCTGGGCCATTCAAGGACTTGTCCTGAAGCCACTCCTGCGTTGTGTTGGCTGTGTGCTTAGGGTCATTGTCCTGTTGGAAGGTGAACCTTCGCCCCAGTCTGAGGTCCTGAGCGCTCTGGAGCAGGTTTTCATCAAGTATCTCTCTGTATTTTGCTCCATTCATCTTTCCCTTGATCCTGACTAGTCTCCCAGTCCCTGCCACTAAAAAACATCCCCACAGCCTGATGCTGCCATTGCCATGCTTCACCCAACGGATGGTGCCAGGTTTCCTCTAGATGTGACGCTTGGCATTCAGGCCAAATAGTTCAACCTTGGTTTCATCAGACCAGATAATCTTGTTTCTCATGGTCTGAGAGTCCTTTAGATGCCTTTTACTGAGGAGTGGCTTCCGTCTGGCCACTCTACCATAAAGGCCTGATTGGTGGAGAGCTGCAGAGATGGTTGTCCTTCTGGAAGGTATTTATTTTTATATATATATATATACATTTGCAAACATTTCTATAAACCTGTTTTCGCTTTGTCATTATGGAGTATTGTGGGTAGATTGATGAGGATTATTTATTTATTGAATCCATTTTAGAATAAGGCTGTAACGTTAACAACATGTGGAAAAAGGGAAGGGGTCTGAATACTTTCCGAATGCACTCTATGGCAATGGACTATTTGCATATAGGCCTACTGCAGCACTGATTGGTTACGCCGCACTGGTCTAGAGTACGGGCTGAGTCGTGTGCAATAGAATCCTACTCCGATGCGTTCTGCCTACAACAAATAGTTCGTTTTGTTTCGGTATGTTGCATTGAAAGTGGCTAATGAGTAAAGGGAAACGTTGATAGTGTTAACTAACAGGAAAAACTCTAGAAAGTTGAGTGAAGTTCAATCTGGTGCTTCTCTCTGTTGGCTAATATTTCTGCGCTCTGCGGGGCAGTCTTGAGGAGCTGCGCGGCAGTCTCTGGTAACTGCAATCCCGCGCACCCACGCAGCTTAGAGGGAGCATTGGTTTCGATACTTAAGTATATTTTAGCAATTACATTTACTTTTGATACTTAAGTATATTTAAAACCAAATACTTTTAGACTTTTACTCAAGTAGTATTTTACTCTGTGACTTTCAATTGTACCTGATTTTCGGCCCAATACATCACTGGGGCCAAGCTTCCTGCCATACAGGACCTCTATACCAGGCGGTGTCAGAGGAAGGCCCAAAACATTGTCAAAGACTCCAGCCACCCTAGTCATAGACTGTTCTCTCTGCTACCGAATGGCAAGCGGTACTGGAGCGCCAAGTCTAGGTCCAAAAGGCTCCTTAACAGCTTCTACACCCAAGCTATAAGACTGCTGAAAAATGTATCAAATGGCCACCTCGCTGTTTATCTATGCATAGTCACTTTACCTCAACCTACATGTACAAACTACCTCGACTAACCTGTACCCCCGCGACTTGGTACCCCCTGTATATAGCCTCGTTATTGTTATGTAATTTTATAGTGTTCATTTTTATTTTTTACTTTAGTTTATTTAGTCAATATTTTCTTAGGTCTATTTTATGAACTGCATTGTTGGTTAAGAGCTTGTAAGTAACAGTGGCAGAGCCCCACCTGTTTTGAGCCCCACATTTTTATTAAAAAGTTATTTTTGCATTAATACGTGTCACATATCAGTATGCAAACAATGTACAAAATAATATATAATTGAGTTAAATATAGCCGCATACAAGCATGGTCTCTTTTTTGTTTTCTTTAGTAAGGCAGCTCCAAAATGCAGGTGTTTCAGCCTAGCTCAGTGCTTTCTCTGGTGGTGGGGCAAGCCAGCAGAAAATACAGAGTGTTGCGCCGTGATTGGCTCAGTGTTCTGTCACTCATGGGGACACTAAGTCACCGCCAAGTCTAAGGGTAGACCTCGAAAACTCTAGCCTCCTGGGTGCTGCCATAGAGTTACATCAGAAGTGCCAATCCAAGAAGGCTCAAGGTCATTGGCCACAGATAAAATTACGTCAAATCACGTTATATGTACAGTAGCTTTGATTGAACTGATCATGTCAACATCATACTTTCAAAATCTTAGCTAGCAGTCATCACCATGAATCAAGTCAACAATCTACTGGTAAATCCTTTTTAATAATGACAAGAAATTATAGACAAAACGTATCGGTGCCCCTCGACCATTGGATATAAACAATACACAACAATTTGGAAATGTCAAATTCAGCAATGCGTGGTTTGGAAGGAATCAGTGACCGGGTGTGTGGTTCCAAATCTGGGATTAAGAGGCTCTTTTCCATGTTTAAAATGGTAAACATTCAACATTGGCCATGCTGCCAATGAAGCATGATTTGTGCCATGCTCAAAACAACTGTTAACTCAGACCTGCGAAAACTTGACTTCAGTGAGTTCAAGACAACTGGGAAGTCGAGAATAAACGAGCCCTGACTGGGAAAATACATTTTGAACAGTCATCTAACTCAGAATTGTAAATCCATCCTCTTTCTAGAGCTACAACCTGGAGATCAATAACGTCATCATGATTCAACCTTGTTTTTTTTCAGAGTTCCCGGTTGTTATGAAAGCACCATAAATCCAGAGAATGCCAGACTTTGATGACATAATTTGCCCACGAAGGACCGCCGTGCCACCTTCCTGTTCAAGTGAGCACAGCACATTTATGCATCTGCATAAATTATGTAATATGCCAGGGAGATATGTACACTGTAGCTAAGAATATAATACTAAGTGTATGTTGTGTAGTAAGATGTTAGTAGCCCATGTGCCTCACCCTAATAATTTGGTCTATTTACCACTCTTAAAATCGCCTATTGTTCTGACTTGGTGGTACACATGTAGCCTATAACCTGTTTTTGAGAAATGTAATCATTGAATATTGAAAGAGCTTTCATTGTCTGCTTAAATGCCCCCTTTATTTATCCAACGGTTCTGACTTGGTGTACAGGGTGAACACTGTAAGAACGGCCCATGTTCTGAATTCTGTCTCTGTACATTTCAAAAGTGCTAAACAAATAGTTATATTGACTACATCCGTCCTAGCTCTCTCATTAATGTCTTAATCGAAATTAGGGGGCGGGGTTAGACTACTGTCGAAGGTCAACTGTTGAAGAGTTAAACCAAAAGATCTTCTAGCTACTTTATTTTGTAGGCCTATTTCCTGATGTTTTTTAAATAGCCTATTAGGCTAGTGTTATGATTCTCTTATGGTTTTGAATAGGAGTATATTACTAAATAAGAAAGTGTTTAATACCCTAAACTCTGCCTGTTTTTGTAAAAAACAAATGCAATCAGAACCTTTGGCTGCTGGCTATAGAATTATGATAATTAGGCCTATCATAGTTGGTGCGTCAACTTTTCAATCAAGAGCCCAACATTCTTTGACAATGGGTTTAATTTCATAATCTGTGTCAACACAGTTTGACATCATTTTGACTGTTAGGCCTTCCATCCATTTTAAATGGGGAAATGCGATTCGCAGGGGAAAAAGTGTCTGACCTCGCAACAGTAACTAAGGGGCGCGGATGGATAATGGCTCTATTATGACGTTACATGGCATGCAGGTGAAAATCATAGTCTTGTGTATTTTGATTCAGTCATCGATATGGATGTGTATGAAGAAGTAGGTCTACCACAGTGTGGTGGTCCTTGGCCCACCATGACGATGCCCGACCAATGAATGATTGACCAATTTACCTTTTTCTTGGAGGACTAAAGGATTTAGGCATAAGTACAAAACTAGACAAGCCCATTTCCTGAATATAATGTGTGTGCTTGCTTGTCTTAAAGTAGGCTATTAGCGGTAGTAGAATAAAACTAATTTTATTCAAATCAAATGTTATTTGTCACATGCTTATGTAACAGTATAGCTTACGTCCCTCTCCTCGCCCCAACCTGGGCTTGAACCAGGGACCCTCTGCACACATCAACAACTGACACGCCTGAAGCATTGTTACCCATCGCTCCACAAAAGTCACGGTCCTTGCAGAGCAAAGGGAACCACTACTTCAAGGTCTCAGAGCGAGTGATGTCACCCGATTGAAACACTATTAGCGCGTACCACCGCTAACTAGTTAGCCAGTTCACATCGGTTACACTTACTTACAGTGGCGATTTTAGCATGTAAACCTTGGTGGGGAAACTGCTTTAATTACATTGGTAGCCACTTTATAATAGCAATAAGTCACCTCGGGGGTTTGTGATATATGGCCAATATACCATAGCTAAGGGCTGTGTCCACGCACTCCGCGTTGCGTCATTCTTATGAACAGCCCTTAGCCCGTGGTATATTGGCCATATACCACACCTCCTTGGGCCTTATTGCTATTATAAAGTGGCTACCAATGTAATTAGAGCCGTTAAAATAAATGTTTTTGTCATACCTGTGGTATCCAGTCTAATATACCACGGCTGTCAGCCAATCAGCATTCAGGGCTAGAACCACCTAGTTTATAATTTCACTTATATTGTTTGGGCGCATTCTTATCTATCTATTTTATTACGTTTGCAATTGCAACAAATAATCTGCTCAGACCCCAACCAAGGAGCATTAAAAGTCGTGCTATAAATTCTCAGACAACCCAAAGATTCCTTGATGCCCTTCCAGACTGCCTCTGCCTACCCAAGGACGTCAGAGGACAAAAATCAGTTAACCACCTAACCGAGGAACTCAATTTAACCTTGCGCAATACCCTAGATGCAGTTGCACCCCTAAAAACTAAAAACATCTGTCATAAGAAACTAGCTCCCTGGTATACAGAAAATACACGAGCTCTGAAGCAAGCTTCCAGAAAATTGGAACGGAAATGGCGCCACACCAAACTGGAAGTCTTCCGACTAGCTTGGAAAGACAGTACCGTGCAGTATCGAAGAGCCCTTACTGCTGCTCGATCATCCTATTTTTCCAACTTAATTGAGGAAAATAAGAACAATCCGAAATTTCTTTTTGATACTGTCGCAAAGCTAACTAAAAAGCAGCCTTCGCAAATGGAGGATGGCTTTCACTTCAGCAGTAATAAATTTATGAACTTCTTTGAGGAAAAGATCATGATCATTAGAAAGCAAATTACAGACTCCACTTTAAATCTGGGTATTCCTCCAAAGCTCCATTGTCCTGAGTCTGCACAACTCTGCCAGGACCTAGGATCAAGGGAGATACTAAAGTGTTTTAGTACTATATCTCTTGACGCAATGATGAAAATAATCATGGCCTCCAAACCCTCAAGCTGCATACTGGACCCTATTCCAACTAAACTACTGAAAGAGCTGCTTCCTGTGCTTGGCCCTCCTATGTTGAACATAATAAACGGCTCTCTATCCACCGGATGTGTACCAAGCTCACTAAAAGTGGCAGTAATAAAGCCTCTCTTGAAAAAGCCGAATCTTGATCCAGAAATTATAAAAAACTATCGGCCTATATCGAATCTTCCATTCCTCTCAAAAATTTTAGAAAAAGCTGTTGCACAGCAACTCACTGCCTTCCTGAAGACAAACAATGTATACGAAACGCTTCAGTCTGGTTTTAGACCCCATCATAGCACTGAGACTGCACTTGTGAAGGTGGTAAATGACCTTTTAATGACGTCAGACCGAGGCTCTGCATCTGTCCTCGTGCTCCTAGATCTTAGTGCCGCTTTTGATACCATCGATCACCACATTCTTTTGGAGAGATTGGAAACCCAAATTGGTCTACATGGACAAGTTCTGGCCTGGTTTAGATCTTATCTGTCGGAAAGATATCAGTTTGTCTCTGTGAATGGTTTGTCCTCTGACAAATCAATTGTAAATTTCGGTGTTCCTCAAGGTTCCGTTTTAGGACCACTATTGTTTTCACTATATATTTTACCTCTTGGGGATGTCATTCGAAAACATAATGTTAAATTTCACTGCTATGCGGACGACACACAGCTGTACATTTCAATGAAACATGGTGAAGCCCCAAAATTGCCCTCGCTAGAAGCCTGTGTTTCAGACATAAAGAAGTGGATGGCTGCAAACTTTCTACTTTTAAACTCGGACAAAACAGAGATGCTTGTTCTAGGTCCCAAGAAACAAAGAGATCTTCTGTTGAATCTGACAATTAATCTGGATGGTTGTACAGTCGTCTCAAATAAAACTGTGAAGGACCTCGGCGTTACTCTGGACCTTGATCTCTCTTTTGAAGAACATATCAAGACTGTTTCAAGGACAGCTTTTTTCCATCTACGTAACATTGCAAAAATCAGAAATTTTCTGTCCAAAAATGACGCAGAAAAATGTATCCATGCTTTTGTTACTTCTAGGCTGGACTACTGCAATGCTCTACTTTCCGGCTACCCGGATAAAGCACTAAATAAACTTCAGTTAGTGCTAAATACGGCTGCTAGAATCCTGACTAGAACCAAAAAATTGGATCATATTACTCCAGTGCTAGCCTCCCTACACTGGCTTCCTGTTAAGGCAAGGGCTGATTTCAAGGTTTTGCTGCTAACCTACAAAGCATTACATGGGTTTGCTCCTACCTATCTTTCCGATTTGGTCCTGCCGTACATACCTACACGTACGCTACGGTCACAAGACGCAGGCCTCCTAATTGTCCCTAGAATTTCTAAGCAAACGGCTGGAGGTAGGGCTTTCTCCTATAGAGCTCCATTTTTATGGAATGGTCTGCCTACCAATGTGAGAGACGCAGACTCAGTCTCAACCTTTAAGTCTTTACTGAAGACTTATCTCTTCAGTAGGTCCTATGATTAAGTATAGTCTGGCCCAGGAGTGTGAAGGTGAACGGAAAGGCTGGAGCAACGAACCGCCCTTGCTGTCTCTGCCTTGCCGGTTCCCCTCTTTCCACTGGGATTCTCTGCCTCTAACCCTTTTACAGGGGCTGAGTCACTGGCCTACTGGTGTTCTTCCATGCCGTCCATGGGAGGGGTGCGTCACTTGAGTGGGTTGAGTCACTGACGTGGTCTTCCTGTCTGGGTTGGCGCCCCCCCCCTTGGGTTGTGCCATGGCGGAGATCGTTGTGGGCTATACTCGGCCTTGTCTTAGGACGGTAAGTTGGTGGTTGGAGACATCCCTCTAGTGGTGTGGGGGCTGTGCTTTGGCAAAGTGGGTGGGGTTATATCCTGCCTGTTTGGCCCTGTCCGGGGGTATCATCGGATGGGGCCACAGTGTCTTCTGATCCCTCCTGTCTCAGCCTCCAGTATTTATGCTGCAGTAGTTTATGTGTCGGGGGGCTAGGGTCAGTCTGTTACATCTGGAGTATTTCTCTTGTCTTATCCGGTGTCCTGTGTGAATTTAAATATGCTCTCTCTAATTCTCTCTTTCTCTCTTTCTGTCTTTCTCTCGGAGGACCTGAGCCCTAGGACCATGCCTCAGGACTACCTGGTATGATGACTCCTTGCTGTCCCCAGTCCACCTGGCCGTGCTGCTGCTCCAGTTTCAACTGTTCTGCCTGCGGCTATGGAACCCTGACCTGTTCACCGGACGTGCTTGTTGCACCCTCGACAACTACTATGATTATTATTATTTGACCATGCTGGTCATTTATGAACATTTTAACATTTTAACATTTTGACCATGTTCTGTTATAATATCCACCCTGCACAGCCAGAAGAGGACTGGCCACCCCTCATAGCCTGGTTCCTCTCTAGGTTTCTTCCTAGGTTTTTGGCCTTTCTAGGGAGTTTTTCCTAGGGAGTTTTTCCTAGCCACCGTGCTTCTTTCACATGCTTTGCTTGCTGTTTGGGGTTTTAGGCTGGGTTTCTGTACAGCACTTTGAGAATATCAGCTGATGTACGAAGGGCTATATTAAAATACATTTGATTTGATTTGATTTGATTTAGTATTTTGTTTCCCTAAAGTAGGCTACATATTTTGTTTTTATTAAAGAAATTGCCAGTATCATGAGGATTTACCATGCGCAAGTCTAATGTGTTGTGGAAATGTGCTTCTGGTTCTTCTCGTATTTCCATTAAACATTTCAATTAATTCATTTACCCGTTTGCAATCCTCCAAGATAAGTTGATGCGATGCTCAAGTGCACGAATGCCTGCAACACTCACAAGAAAGAAGATTTGTTTTTATTCTCAGAAATAAGTCTATAAGTCTATAGACCTCTTATTTTACTACATATAACTGTTTCAGGTTCTCCTCAGCTTAAATTCAACCTTTAATAATTAGTCTATAATAATTGAACTACCATAAAACACTTTTAGATACCCTAATAAGCATTCCTTCTCTGTTTCCATCGACAGTTGACCTTTTGACATCAATGTTACAGCACAGTGTTGACCACAAGATGGAGACAGAGTAAAGGAAATGGACATATCAAAATGGAAATAGATTCTCAAACATACAGGAAGGTTACTACTACAGGTTGCTGTAACTCATTTCAGTATGTGAAGTATAGCAACCTGTTTGCACATAAAAGTAATGAATAGGCTTGTGTGTTCCTTACTTGAATGCATTTAGCACCATAACAGATAGTGTAACTATACAGCTACACTAGAGTGTTTCATTCCATGATTTGTATTAGAGAAAGAGTTTTAGTCAAATAAAGAAGACGGAGAGATTTACTGTCCTAAAATTAACCTTGCTCCTGTCGGCTGTTTTTCATACATGTCTGAACACACACACACACACACACACACACACACACACACACACACACACACACACACACACACACACACACACACACACACACACACACACACACACATTTTCTCTCTCTCTCTCTCTCTCTCTCTCTCTCTCTCGCTCTCTCACACACACACATACACACACACACATACACACACACACACGAACACACGCTCTCTCTCTGTTTCTATCTCTCTCTCTCTCTTTCTATCTCTCTCTCTCTAATACACCAGATGTTTTATTGGGAGGTATCACATGAACATGTGCAGTCTGACAGGCCGTCTAGTCTCACCCCAGCGTTGAGGACAGAGCCAGGCCAGCAGCTAGCCTCCAGGGGAGGAGGAGGAAGAGGGAGAGGAGGAGGAGGGGAGGCTGGGGCCCGAGGGAGCCCAGGCAGGATCACATATCTCTGGGCTAATTTCTCACATGGTGGAGGAGCCTTCCATCTCATTTCCTCCTCCAAGCCCAACATCCTCCCAGGAAAATAATTTACAAGGTAACAAAACAGGATTGTGTGTTTGACTGAGAGCAATGTTGTCCTCCCACCCAGTCCGGAGAGTGTGAGTGTGAGTGAGAATGAGAGGGAGAGAAGGAGAGAGGGGAGAGATGGTGTGCAGCACTGCCAGAGAAAGACAAGCTGATGGTGGATATACGACCCTAGAGAGAGGGAGAGGGGGAGCGAGACAAAGGTGAGAAGGGAGAGCGAGGCAGAGAGGAATATGGAAATAGAGAGGAAGAGACAAAGGGGCTACAGAGAGATTGAGAGGGAGAGAATGAGAAAGAAAGAGAGACAGATCATGTAGTCTATTGTCTCACACCTGAGGCCAACATGGTGGTAGAGTTGAGCAACACTCCTACACAGACTGGCTGGAGGGTCTCTCACCTGCACATCCTATCAGTAGACATAGCACCAGTTGTACTAAACATTTGTACACGGTCATGCAAAATTACATTTAGGTTATGGGAAGGTAAAAGTTAGAGATGGATTTAGAGTTTAGATTTCAATTTAGTGTTTTGAATGATAATTATTTTTGCAAAATTGAGAGTCAGGCCCCTTCATTTTTCTTTTTCTAAGGAGCCTGTTGGATCTCTCTACCTTTGCATCCCTAATGGCACCCTATACCCTATATAGTGCACTACTTTTGACCAGGGAGCATAGAGCTTTGGTCAATTATAGTGCACTATATAGGGAATAAATAGGGTGCCATTTAAGACAGAACCTACTTCTCCTGGACAGCTATTATCACCTGCATTTTCATCAACAACCCATGTGGAAGAGGGGAGGCTAGATAAAATGCCAGGGTTTAAGACTTCCCACGTTTCTCTCAATGCTGAGCTGCACATTTCAGAATCTTCTTATGTCCCTAAAACAGCACAGACAGGCTGTGAACAACCTATAGACCTGCCTTTCCACGTAGGAATGGGTTGGGGATGAATGAACGTGTGTCAACACAGGAGAGGTGTGTGTATGTGATTCCATACTCTGAATAAATATAGAAGAGACGGATAAGTACTTAAATAATAAAGTTTGTGTTTAGTTAAAAGAAGACAAAAAAATGTTTGTAGGAAGGTAATTGGGATATTTTGCTGTATTGACCTAAATTACAGGATTTTGATGAGCAAACTTTAGGATGGAAGGTTTACCCATGGAGATAGTATAATTCAATGGGTTTACCGCTCTTTTTATTGACAATGAATAATCCACAATTTGTTTAAGAGTGCCTCCTGGCTGCAATATGAGGAATTGCAACCAGGAATATGAGCACTTTTAACAGTTCATGGTGCATTTTATTATTAAAAACAAACCAATTTTTCTAATAACTATGAATATGCTATAGGTCTATTGTTTTACTTGCTCACCCAGTATGAGTCCATGGCCATCTGTGTGTGTTAGAATGGAATTAATTGTAAATCATTGTCTTACTGTAATGTAATAATAACACAGCCCACACCCTAGTCCTGCTCTATGCATTAAACTGAGGCCGTCAACTGACAGATACTTCAGTACTCCTCTGTCTCTGTGGAACTCATTGAGGGACTCAATTAATCCGAACACACACAGGCTAAGCAGAAAATCACTGAAGTCTGTGTGTGTGTCTGTGAGCCAAGCCAGATGTGGAGAAATGTGCACTGGGATTTATTTTTTATTTAACCTTTATTTAACTAGGCAAGTCAGTCAAGAACAAATTTTTATTAACAATGATGGCCTACCCGGCCAAATCTAGACGACGCTGGGCCAATTGTGTGCCGCCTTACGGGTCTCCCAATCACGGCCGGATGTGATGCAGCCTGGATTTGAACCAGGTACTGTAGTGAAGCCTCTTGGACTGAGATGCAGTGTCTTAGACCACTGTGCCACTCAGGAGCAGGGCTAGCAGCATAGAACACATAGGAGAGGAACCAAAGTGTGGGTTATGACAGTAAGGTTGAGCAAACACACACACACACACACACACACACACACACACACACACACACACACACACACACACACACACACACACACACACACACACACACACACACACACACACACACACACACACACACACAGACGCTCCAGTGTGCACTGAGTCTCAGGTGTGTTTTAACTGCAGCACCAGCAGCAGTAATTAATGATGTCTCAGAGTGTGCCTTCACTTTTAAACGTGTTAATTAATAATGATCCCACTCCCGTCCCAGCCCGGTTTGTTTCTCAGGCTACGGGCTTGCCTGATTAGTGTTCCTCAGAGCCAAAGGGATTCATGCATAAGTGTTCTTGTCACCCACCGAGTCTCCAACCGGCCCTGAGGGTACTGGTACAGAGATAAGCTATGTTTCTTAAACATGCTTAGTTTGTGTGTGTGTGTGTGTGTGTGTGTGTGTGTGTGTGTGTGTGTGTGTGTGTGTGTGTGTGTGTGTATACATGCATGCGTACGTGTGTGTGTTTGTGCAGCACTACTGTAATATCTGAGTCTAGAATACTTGATTAATGCACTGAAAGATCCACATGTAATCAAATCATCACACTCGTACTAGAATGTGACCTCTTTTCTCTCTCTCCCGCTCTCTCTCTTTTTCTCTCTCCCCCACGCTCTGCTTGGCTGGTGATTGAACAAAATGTGTTTAAAGACTCAAATCACAGAGAGACTCTTGATGTCTCTGTTTGCATTAGAGCCGGAGCCCGGGAGTGAAAATAGGCCTTGAAATGGGCCTTGAAATGGGCCTTCAAATGGACCTTCAAATGGGGCTTCAAATGGGCCTTCAAATGGGCCTTCAAATGGACCTTCAAATGGGGCTTCAAATGGGCCTTCAAATGGGGCTTCAAATGGGGCTTCAAATGGGCCTTGAAATGGACCTTCAAATGGGCCTTCAAATGCCGATCACACTCAATTAGACTGCCATTCTGACGACGTGCTCATGTGGCCCTGTTAATGTGTGACAGATAGACAACTAGTGTAGTCTGGTTGAGTGTGGCAATACATTGACATTCAGAGACAGAGACACACTCCACAGACATGCCCATACTAACACACGTGCCCATGTACGTGTATGCACACACAAACATATGGAAATAGATTAGTGCCAAATGACTCAAACAGGGAAAAGCAGAATATTTGACTGGTTTCTGTCCTCTGCGTTACTATCATACTCACCTGAGTGACACCCTTTTGCTCTCTGCTCTAATCAGGGAGAGGCGGTTGTCCTGTGCTGCAGGGGTTTGTGTGTGTGTGTGTGTGTGTGTGTGAACGATGTGTGCGCATGCGCGTGAATACCTGCGTGTGTGTGTGAATGGTGTGTCTGGTGCCTGGGGTGAAATCAGCCAGATGAAAGTTGATGTTAAGGTCTGGCTGCTCAGTATAGTGACAGCTGTAGATTAATCTAAAGAAGTTCTGACAAATCAAACAGATTTCTTTCTCTCACGCCCCTCTTCTCTCCCCGTAAAAACCCACCCCTAGAGCCCTCATCATCCAGCAGAGGTCCAGGACTTGAAACAAACTGTATTTCATCTTTAAGGGGATGGGTCTGCTTTGAAACAGCACCAGCTGCCAGGGATGCATTTCTTTTCTTTTTAAACACTTCAACAAACTTGAGCCATATTGTGACAGATAAAGACCTGAACGTCAGCACTTCAAACTCATTTTGTAATTGAGAGTTGAATCAGACACATTTTGCAGGTTCTGAGAGTCCCGGTCGGACCGGGAACATCAATGGGCCCTTCCGGGGAGTGACACAGGGCGTTGTGCGGCTCCTAGAGGATTTGAGCACAGTTGCACAATAGCCTATGTAAATATTACTTAAATGGGATACAGGATACAGTATTAGTCAAGGGCATGCTGCCCTGTATTCATAAAGCACCTCAGAGTAGGCGTGCTTATCTAGGATTAGTTTTACCTTTAACATCCTAATGAATAAGATGACATGGACAGGAGGGCCCTGATCCTAGATCAGCACTCCTAGCCAGAAGCTTTATGAGTACAGGCCACTGATTCTACAGGGGTGAATTCACGCTACTGTATTCACATGGAACATGCCTCTCCTCAGATGAACAGTCTGTGGCCCTCTGGTGGCCATTTCAATCACTCACCTCTACAGACAACTACAATGTCAAACACATGCAAGTACTATAACACAGTCATAATAAATGGTCATAATAGACATTAATCAAGTCATATACCACATTAAACAATCACATCAACTATCATATCTAATTAATTGATACAATAAATTAATTGATTTGATCTTTGTGTTTATTTTGGGGGAGCGCACTTGTTACAATAAAGGCTTCATCGTCACTAGAAATGATCGTAATAAACAAAACAAACAAATAATAAAATACACGCTGACACATTTGGCACATATTAGCCATTCATTTGTTGAATATAAGTGTGTATATAAGTAGCTAATAAGGTCTTTGTTATGTCTTATTAGCCGTATATTAGGCCTTAATTACTGTAAGCATTTTCTTATTAAAACATTATAAGTACTGCGTTACTGGCCAATCCTTAATAATCTATTTGTTAGCCATAATAAATACATATTAGTATTTAATAAAGAGTAAGTTACGCAAGAAACAGATTCTAAGTAAGCTGTCTCAATGTGGGACTAATAAGGACAAAGTACCTTAAAATATGTTCCCTGTTCTAAAGTGTAACCATATTTTTACTTGCAGAAGTATTGTCCAGAAATAACCTCATTGGACAGAAAGGGGCACATTCCCCACACCCATGAGCTAAAGCATATCATGTTTGCCTGAAGTGGAGGATATGTGTAGTTTCATGAAATAAGAAATTTAAATCAAATCAAAGTGGTACACAGATTTGCAGATATTATTGCAGGTGAAGTGAAATGCTTTTGTTTCTGGCTCCAACAGTGCGGTAATAATACCTAGCAATACAAAACAATACGCACATAATACAAAAATTTCAAACAAAAAAATTAAGCAATATCAGAACATATATTCTGGATATATACAGTACCAGTCAAAAGTTTGGACACACCTACTCATTCAAGGATTTTTCTTTATTTGTACTATTTTCTACATTGTATAATAATAGTGAAGACATCAAAACTATGAAATAACACATATGGAATCATGTAGAAAGCAAAAAAGTGTTAATCCAAATAGATTTGAGATTCTTCCAAGTAGCCACCCTTTGCCTTGATGACAGTTTTGCAAACTTTTGGCATTCTCTCAACCAGCTTCATGAGGTGGTCACCTTTTAATTTGTGGAATTTGTGGAATTTCTGTCCAATCAGTTGTGTTGTGACAAGGTAGGGGTGGTATACAGAAGATATCCCTATTTGGTAAAAGACCAAGTCCATAATATGGCAAGAACGGCTCAAATAAGAAAATAGAAACGACAGCCCAAGGTCAGTCAATACAGAAAATTTAAAGAACTTTGAAAGTTTCTTCAAGTGCAGTCACAAAAACCATCAAGCGCTATGATGAAACTGGCTCTCATGAGGACCGCCACAGGAAAGGAAGACCCAGAGTTACCTCTGCTGCAGAGGATAAGTTCAATAGTGTTAACTGCAACTCAGATTGCAGCCCTATTAAGGGCTTCACAGAGTTCAAATGACAGACACATCTCAACATCAACTGTTCAGAGGAGACTGCATGAATCAGGCCTTCATGGTCCAATTGCTGCAAAGAAACCACTACTAAAGGACACCAATAAGAAGAGGAGTCTTGCTTGGGCTTAGAAACATGAGCAATGGATATTAGACTGGTGGAAATCTGTCCTTTGGTCTGATGAGTCCAAATTTGAGATTTTTGGTTCCAACCACCATGTTGGAACCATTTCGCGACACTCGCATTAACATCTGCTAACCATGTGTATGTGACCAAAAACAGTTGATTTTATTTGAGATGCAGAGGTGAACGGATGATCTCTGCATGTGTGGTTCCCACCGTGTGTCACACCCTGATCTGTTTCACCTGTCTTTGTGATTGTCTCCACCCCTCTCCAGGTGTTGCCCATCTTCCTCATTATCCCATGTATATTTATACCTGTGTTCTCTGTTTGTCTGTTGCCAGTTTGTTTTGTTTCGTCAAGCCTACCAGCGGTTTTCCCTCTATTCCTGTCTCTTGATTGTTCCTGTTCTCTAGTTTTCCCGGTTTTACCTTTTTGGCCTGCTCTGACCCTGAGCCTGCCTGCCGTCCTGTACCTTTGCCCTACGTATCTGGATTACTGACCTCTGCTGACCCTGCCTGCCATCCGGTACCTTTGCCCAACCTATCTGGATTATTGACCCATGCCTGTGCTGGACCTGTCTTTTGCCTGCCACGGTTGGATTAATAAACTGTTAATTCGACGTTGTCTGCATCTGGGTCTTACCTTGAAACGTGATACCGTGAAGCATAGAGGAGATGGTGTGGGGGTGCTTTGCTGGTGAAACTGTCAGTGATTTATTTAGAATTCAAGGAACACTTAACCAGCATGGCTACAACATAATTCTGCAGCGATACTTCATCCCATCTGGTTTGCGCTTAGTGGGACTATCATTTGTTTTTCAACAGGACAATGACCCAAAACACACTTCCAGGCTGTGTAAAGGCTATTTGACCAAGAAGGAGAGTGATGGAGTGCTGCATCTGATGACCTGGCCTCCACAATCACCCGACCTCAACCCAATTGAGATGGTTTGGAATGAGTTGGACTGCAGATTGAAGGAAAAGCAACATATGTGGGAACTCCTTCAAGACTTTTGGAAAAGCATTCCTCATGAAGCTGGTTGAGAGAATGCCAAGAGTGTGCAAAGCTGTCATCAAGGCAAAGGGTGGCTACTTTGAAGAATCTAAAATATATTTTGATTTGTTTATCACTTTTTTGGTTACTACATGATTTCATAGTTTTGATGTCTTCAACTATTATTCTACAATGTAGAAAATAGTAAAAATAAAGTAAAACCCTTGAATGAGTTGGTGTGTCCAAACTTTTGACTGGTGCTTTATATATGTGTATGGACATATGTGAATAGAAAAGGTGTGTACAGCAGTAGTTACATAGGATTGTTATTAAGGATTGGCCAGTAAGACGTAACTTATAATGTTTGAATAAGAACACAGTTAATTAAGGCCTAATATATGGCAAAAAATACATAAAGTCCTTATTAGCTACTTGTATAGACACTTAAACTACAAATGAGTGGCTAATACTGTATGTGCACCTTAAAATAAAGTGTTATCCCATCAAGTATCAACATTTTTCAGAAAGTAATTAGTTCAATTGATAAAGACAGAGTCACACATTACTTCCCAAGCAGATGTTTATTTTTTTACTCCTTTACTTAGTTGCTATATACATTTTTGGACTTACAAATTAATGATATGTACCCATTGATTCTTGAAGAATATAACTTATAAATGACTCATGAGCTTAGTTCAACTGTCCTATCCCATCAGAACCCAAAATACAAACTTGTTTTACTCCAATGTTTGTAAACAAAGAAAATGTAGACACACTATATAGCCTCAAAACCTGGTTAAAACGATCATTTTTATATCATGGATAGTCAATCCTTGCATCCACGGCTTTGTCTATACATTTGAGAGTGATAACATTTCTCCAGTCCCATCACTCTTTTTTACCGAACCAGAGGTGGGGAGAGCGCTTTGTTATTATTTCGACTGCTGATTTCCACTTTAAGAAGGTTGTAGCACATCCTCTGAATGACATAAAGACAAACCAGATATCCACATGTGCATCAGAATCACATATTTATCTTGAAATTCACAGCTTCTTTCTAGCTTAAAGCATTGCGTAGTTAGGCCTCCTTATCGATTTGCTTTAAAAAAATTAAAAAAAAGTTTATTGCATGTGCTAATTTGATAGGTACAAGCACATTGACACATTAAACATTTATCTGATGCATTTCACTATAGTGTGCATAGCTCACACAAATTTCCAACACCTACCTCAGTGGTATTGATGTTGCTTCTGGAGTATGTTAAGGCATTGTGGCTCAGTTTCAGTTACACTTGGTCACATTTTATGTACAGTAGTAAGTTACAAATCTCCTCCTTATTCAGATACATTGTCAATTCTTCATGCCACCCATGCCTCAGCCTTACTCCACCCCCTTTACATGAGCAGAGATATAAGGGCAGGTCTGCTCCATCACCTCACAACTGTAACCTTCAACTGCAACCTGCCACTATCAGGGATCAAGGTAAGACCCAGATGCAGATACGTCGAATTAACAATGGTTCAATAATCCAACAGGGGCAGTTAATAGACAGGTCAAGGCAGGCAGAGGTCAGTAATCCAGATACTTGGGGCAAAGGTACAGGACGGCAGGCAGGCTCAGGGGCAGGCAGAGTAATCAAGCAGGCGGGCTCAGAGTCAGGACAGGCAAGGGTCAAAACCAGGAGGGCGAGAAAAAGAGACATTGGGAAAACAGGAGCTGAGAACAAAAACACTGGTTAACTTGACAAACAAGACGAACTGGCAATGGACAAACAGAAAACACAGGTATAAATACACAGGGGATAATGGGAAAGATGGGCGACACCTGGAAGGGGGTGGAGACAATCACAAGGACAGGTAAAACAGATCACCAGGTGTGACAATACCGCCCACCCCCCTCTAGGGGTGCCACCTGGCGTCTTACCTGGGTGCATACCTGGTTGACCGGGGTGTCGGCGTTGAAAATCCGAGATGAGGCCTGGGTCCAGGATGTCCCTGGTCCTCTCCTCCGGGCCATACCCCTCCTAGTCAACCAGGTACTGGAATCCCCTGCCCTGAGGTCGAACCTTCAGGAGACGCCTCACCGTATAAGCCGGTTGGTCGTCGATGAGACGGGGAAGAGGGGTGGGCCTGGAAACAGAAGACAAAGGGCTGTGAGACATAGGTTTGACTCTGGACAGATGAAAGGTGGGATGTATAGGAAGGGTACTGGGCAACAGAAGACGAACAGCAGAGGGGCTAATAATCTTGGAGATGGGAAATGGGCCGATAAACCGGGGGGATAGTTTGCGGGATTCCACCCGGAGGGGCAGATCGCGGGTAGATAGCCATACCTTCTGCCCGAGACTATACCGGGGAGCCGGGGTCTGATGCCTATCCGCTTGTCATCGATACCTGGAGGTGGTCTTGAGGAGGGCAGACCGGGCTCTCCTCCAGGTACGACGACAGCGGCGGACAAACATCTGGGCAGAAGGTACACCGACCTCTTCCTCCTGCTCGGGGTAGAGCAGGGGCTGATACCCCAGGGAACACTCAAATGGAGATAGGCCCGTGGCAGAAGAGCAGGGAATATTCATATTCATCCCACACCAGCTGCTGGCTCCAGGATGTGGGGTTGGCAGAGACCAGGCAGCATAGAGTAGCCTCAAGGCACAAACATCCGGCACAAACATCCGATTATCAGGGCCCCCCCAGGGTTCAGCTGGGACCGCTGCGCCTCCCGGACCTGTTTCCCTGTACCCCGGTTGAGTGCCGTCACCAGGCGGGAAGGATGGTGTTGGGCTCCGGGGTCATACCCATGGGGCTGTATTGCGGGACAGTGCATCCGGCTTGACATTCTTGGATCCTGGCCGGTACAAGAGGGAGAAGTTGAACCGCGTGAACAGCAGGGCCCATCTGGCTTGCCTGGAGATGAGGCGCTTAATGGTGCGGAGGCACTCCAGGTTCTTGTGGTCGGTCCGCACGATGAATGGATGTTCCGCCCCCTCCAGCTAGTGCCTCCATTCCTCCAACGCCATCTTGACCGCGAGAAGCTCATGATTCCCCACATCGTAGTTATTTTCCATGGCGTTGAGGCGGTGGGAGAAGAAGGCGCAGGGATGTAGCTTGCAGTCCAGGGCAGAACGCTGGGACAGGACATCCCCCACTCCGACATCCGAAGCATCCGGGTACGACATCCGGCTCCGGATGAACCAAGATGGGAGCTATGGTGAAGCGATGTTTGAGGTCCCGGAATGCCCGGTCAGCAGCTGGAGACCACGTGAATGGAACCTTGGGCAAGGTGAGTGCGGACGGGCAATAGAAGTTGGCAAACCCCGGGAAGCATTGCAGCTGCACACTGGAAGTAGGCTGGGGCCAATCCACCCTTCCCGGGATCCATTTGCAGACTCCCTGCAGCAATGATGAAACCCAGAAAAGGGATGGTGGAACGATGGAACTCGCACTTCTCTGCTTTTACAAACAGCTGGTTCTCCAGTAGGCGTTGGAGAACCTGTCGGATGTGGAGCACATGTTCTTGGGTGGAACGGGAAAAGATGAGGATGTCATCTAGATAGACAAAGATGAACTAGTTCAACATGTTGCGGACATCATTGACCAGAGCCTGGAACACAGCAGTGGCATTGGTAAGGCCAAATGGCATGACCAGATACTCATAGTGACCACTGGCCAAGTTGAAGGTGGTCTTCCACTTGTCTCTTACCATATCCACACCAGGTGGTAAGCGTTCCGTAGATCCAGCTTGGAAAACACGGTGGCCCACATTATGTCATTGAGACCCCGGTAGTCGATGCACGAGACCTACATTGGGGACTCCCTTGCTGCAGGATTCATCTGTCCTCGTTCTTCTCCCACTGGCGCAGGGTTCTTCTTTGTGGAGAAGAAAGCAAGATCCTGCACTGGCGGGAAAAGAAGGACGGATGAATCCTGCAGCAAGGGAGTCCCCAATGTAGGTCTCCATCGTGACAGAAAGTGCAGTCGTCCCCGGGGCAGAGTCGTGCTAGGAGAAGGTCAATCCCGCAGTCATAAGGTTGGTGCGGCAGGAGCGAAGTGGCCCGGGCCTTGCTGAACACCTACCAGAGGTCCTGGTACTCTGCGGGAATGGTGGAGAGGTCCGTGGCACCTTCCGAGCCCCCAGGAAGACGTCCCGGGGCAGGTTGTGCTGACTTCAGGCAGTGGGCGTGGCAGAACGGGCTCCAGCCCATGATGGCACCAGTAGACCAATTAATGAGGGGATTATGTCGCTGGAGCCAGGAGAATCCCAATACCATGGGAATCTGAGGGGACTTGATGAGCAGGAACTGGATAGCCTTGCTGTGGTTCCCTGACACACGTAGGTTGATGGGAGTGGTGTTGTGGGTGACTTGGCCTATAGTGCGCTTGTCCAGCACTCTAACGTCCATTGGAATGGAGAAGGGCTGAGTGGGGATGTTCAGCTCGGACGCCAAGGTAGCGTCCAAAAAGCTCTCGTTGGCCCCAGAGTCAATGAGAACCCAGAGAGATTTGGACTGGTCTAGCCACAGCAGAATGGAATGAAAAGGGGTGCAAGCAAGGGAAGCAGGAACGTTCTCCAAATGGCCCACCAGAGTACTCACTCCTACTGGTGAGCCTGGTCTTTCTAAAGGACAAGAGGACACAAAATCACCAAGAGTCCCACAATACAGACAACTCTTTGTGTCGATCCTGTATTGCCGTTCCGGTGGTGACAGCCAAGCTCTGACTAGTGGCGTAGGCTCAGGAAGCGGTGACTCAGTCGTCTTCGGCAGCCCTCGGGGCAGGTCGGGAAGCCTCGGGTTCTCTCGGCAACAAGATCGTCGGGAGCGTCGGGGATGACTCGGAGGCAAGGTGGGATCCCTGGGCGTGCAAGCGAAATCCAATTTCCTCTCCCTCCGTCGTTCCTGTAATCGCCCATCGATACGGATGGTCAAAGCAATGAGGGAATCGAGCTCCGTATGTAACTCCTGGGCTGCAAGCTCATCCTTGACCTCCTCTGAGACGCTGTGCAGGAACATATCGAACAGTGCTTCTTGGTTTCAAGCACTCTCCGCTGCCAACGTGCGGAAATCCACTACATAATCAGTTACATTGCGGGAGTCCTGCCGAAGCTGGATTAGCTTCCGGGCGGCCTCTCTCCCAGAATGGGGCATCAAAAACCTTCCTCACTTCTCCCACAAACCCCTCCAGACTAGCGCATATAACCGGCTGTTGTTCCGACGCGGCAGTAGCTCAGGTGAGAGCCCTCCCAGCCATCAGCGTGATGAGGTAGGCTATCTTGGAGCTATCCGAGGGGAAGGAGGAGGGCTGAAGCTCGAAGACAAGGGCACACTGAGCTAGAAACGCCCGACAGGTACTTGACTCCCCATTGAAGCGTTCCGGAGGAGGTAAGCGGGGCTCCAGAGAAGGTGGAGTGACTGAACAGACGGTGCTGCTAGCAGCTGAGTTGCTGAGGAGCTGTGGGGTTACCACCATGGTAGGCGGCCTCCCAGACAACCCGTGGAATTGCACCAGCAAACTGGCCAATGCTCCAGCAAACTGGCCAATGCCCGGCCAACGTTTGGACCCCCTCCACAAGGCCACGAAGCAATTCCTCAGTAAACCAGAGGTGGGGCAACAGTATTGGATGGCAGGCAGGCAAGCTCAGGGTCAGGGTAAGCAGCGGTCAATAATCCAGAGATGGGGCAAAGGTACTGGTTGGCAGGCAGGCTCAAGGTCAGGGGCAGGCAGATTGGTCATGCAGGCTTAGAGTCAGGACAGGCAAGGGTCAAAACCAGGAGGGTGAGAAAAGAGAGATTGGGAAAAGCTCGAACTGAGAACAAAAACGCTGGTTGACTAGACAAACAAGACGAACTGGCAACTGACAAACAGAAAACACAGGTATAAATACACGGGATAATGGAGAAGAAGGGCGACACCTGGAGGGGGGTAGAGACAATCACAAGGACAGGTGAAACAGATCAGGGTGTGACAGCCACTACAGCCTGCAAATCACCTCATCAATCTACAGCTCCTAAATACTTGTAAGTACAGTACCTAGATTTAAATAACTTGAGATAACTCTTACTTTGGACCATTGATCCTATTACTTTTGTTTTGTTAATTTGTGTGGGCCTACAGACAATGGCCATAGTTAAATTAAGCCTAAATTAGATATGTATTTCAATTACTTTTGTGTATTATAACATTTTATTTGAACTAAAGTAAAAAATGTAAATTGTCAGGTTTTGCAGATTATAAATGCTCATTATAAAGTTTGGGCTAGTTTAGGCCCATTTTCTGTCTCCCTTTCTTTCCTTTACATTTTTGGGTGACATGCGTCACCTAAATCATATCAAATCAAATTTTATTGGTCACATACACATACTTAGCAGGTGTTATTGCGTGTGTAGCGAAATGCTTGTGTTCCTAGCTCCAACAGTGCAGTAGTATCTAACAATTTTCAACAATACACACAAATCTAAAAGAAATAAGAAATATATAAATATTAGATCGAGCTATGTCGGAGTGGCATTGACTAAAATACAGTAGAATAGAATACAGTATATACATATGAGATGAGTAAAGCAGTATGTAAACATTATTAAAGTGACTAGTGTTACATTTTTAAAGTTGCCAGTGATTCCAAGTCTATGTATATAGGGCAGCATATAGCGCCTCTAATGTGCAGGGTTGCGTAACCGGGTGGATCCTGGCTAGTGATGGTATTTAACAGTCTGATGGCCTTGACATAGAAGCTGTTTTTCAGACTCGGTCCCAGCTTTGATGCACTTGTACTAACCTCGCCTTCTGGTGAACAGGCCGTGGCTTGGGTGGTTGTTGTCCTTGATGATCTTTTTGGCCTTCCTGTGACATCGGTTGCTGTAGGTGTCCTGGAGGGCAGGTAGTTTGCCACCGGTGATGCGTTAGTCAGACCACACCACCCTCTGGAGAGCCCTGCGATTGCGGGTGGTGCATTTGCTGTACCAGGCGGTGATACAGCCCGACAGGATGCTCTAACTTGTGCATCTGTAAAAATTTCTGAGGGCTATACGGGCCAAGACACATTTCTTCAGCCTCCTGAGGTTGAAGAGGCGCTGTTGCGCCTTCTTCCCCACACTGTCTGTGTGGGTGGACCATTTCATATTGTCAGTGACTTTCTCCACTGCGGTCCCGTCAATGTGGATAGGGGCGTGCTTCCTCTGCTGTTTCCTGAAGTCCACGATTAGCTCCTTTGTTTTGTTGATGTTGAGTGAGAGATTATTTTCCTGACACCACTCTCCCAGGGCCATTACCTCCTCCCTGTAGGCTGTCACGTCATTGTTGGTATTCAGGCCAACTACTATTGTGTCGTCCGCAAACTTGATGATTGCGTTGGAGGCGTGCGTGGCCACACAGTCATGGGTGAACAGGGAGTACAGAAGGGGGCTGAGCACGCACCCTTCTGGGGCGCTGTGTTGAGGATCAACCAGTAGAGGTGTTGTTTCCTACCTTCACCACCTGGGGGCGGCCTATCAGGAAGTCCAGGACCCAGTTGCACAGGGTGCAGTTCAGACCCAGGGCCCCAAGCTTAATGATGAGCTTGGAGGGTACTATGGTGTTGAATGCTGAGCTATAGTCAATGAACAGCATTCTTACATAGGTATTTCTCTTGTCCTGATGGGATAGGGCAGTTTGCAGTGAGATGGCGATTGCATTGTCTGTGGATCTATTGGGGCGGTAAGCAAATTGAAGTGGGTCTAGGGTGTCAGGTAAGGTGTAGGTGATATGATCCTTAACTTGGGGCAACAGGTAGCCTAGTGGTTAGAGCGTTGGACTAAAAACCAAAAAGGTTGCAAGATTGAATCCATGAGCTGACAAGGTAAACAAATCTGTTGTTCTGCCCCTGAACAAGGCAGTTAACCCACTGTTCCTGGGCTGTCATTGAAAATAAGAATTTGTTCTTAACTGACTTGCCTAGTTAAATAAAAAATAAAAAATCCTCTCATAGGACTTAATGATGACAGAAGTGAATGCAATGGGGTGATAGTCCTTTTGTTCAGTTACCTTTGCTTTCTTGGGTACAGGACCAATGGTGGACATCTTGAAACAAGTTAGGATAGCAGACTGGGATAGGGAGAGATTGAATATGTCCATAAACACTGCAGCCAGCCATAAACACTGCAGCCACTGCAGCCGTCTGGGCCGGCAGCCTTGCGATGGTTAATGCGCTTAAATGTCTCACGTCAGCCACGGAGAAGGAGAGCCCACAGTCTTTGGTAGCGGGCCGCGTCGGTGGCACTATGTTATCCTCAAAGCGGGCGAAGCAAGTGTTTAGCTTGTCCGGAAGCAAAATGTCAGTGTCTGCGACGTGGCTGGTTTTCCCTTCGTAGTCCACGATTGTCTGTAAACCCTGCCACATATGTCTCGTGTCTGAGCGGTTGAATTGCGACTCAACTTTTTCTCCGTACTGAAGTTTTGCCTGTTTGTCAAACAGCCTTTTGGAGGGAATAACTACACTGTTTGTATTCTGCCATATTCTCAGTCACCTTGCCATGGTTAAATGTGGTGGTTTGCACTTTCAGTTTTGCCATCTATCCACGGTTTCTGGTTTGGGTAGGTTATTTTTAACTCACAGTGGGTACAACATCTCCTATACACTTCCTGATGAACTCAGTCACTGTATTCATGTATTCGTCAATGTTATTTTCAGAGGCTACCCGGAACATATCCCAGTCAGCGAGACCAAAACAATATTAAAGCATGGATTCCGATTGGTCAGACCAGCAATGAATAGACCTTAGCACGGGTACTTCCTGTTTGAGTTTCTGCCTAAAGGAAGGGAGGAGTAAAATGGAGTCGTGATCAGATTTGCCGAAGGGAGGGCGAAGGGAGGCCTTGTAGGCAATTCGAAAAGTTGAGTATCAGTGGTCCAATGTTTTTCCAGAGCGAGTACTACAGTCAATGTGTTGGTAGAACTTTGGTAGCGTTTTCCTAAAATTTGCCTTGTTAAAATCCCCAGCCACAATAAATGCGGTCTCAGAATATGGGGTTTCCAGTTTGCATAAAGTCCAGTGTAATTCTTTGAGGGCCATCGTGGTATCGGCTTCAGGGGGAAAATACACGGCTGGGACGATAACCGAAGATAATTATCTTGGGAGGTAATACGGTCGGCATTTGATTGTGAGTTATTCTAGGTCGGGTGAAATCAAATAAAATTGAATTTGTCACATGCACCGAATACAACAGGTGTAGACCTTACCGTGAAATGCTTACTTACAAGCCCTTAACCAACAACGCAGTTCAAGAAATAGAGTTAACCTGTTGGGGCTAGGGGGCAGTATTTGCACGGCCGGATAAAAAACATACCCGATTTAAACTGGTTACTACTCTTGCCCAGAAATGAGAATATGCATATAATTAGTAGATTTGGATAGAAAACACTCGAAAGTTTCTAAAACTGTTTGAATGGTGTCTGTGAGTATAACAGAACTCATATGGCAGGCCAAAACCTGAGAAGATTCCATACAGGAAGTGCCCTGTCTGACAATTTGTTGTCCTTCTGTTGCATCTCTATCAAAAATACAGCATCTGTGCTGTAACGTGAAATTTTCTAAGGCTTCCATTGGCTCTCAGAAGGTGCCAGAAAGTGGAATGGGATGTCTGCTGTCTCTAGGCGAAGAACAGCAGGAGAGTTTGTAAGTGGTCAGCCTGGGGACAGTGAGACTGAGATGCGCTTTCACGAGAATTCTCAATTTTTTTCTTTCAGCATTTGAATGAATACAACGTCGCCCGGTTGGAATATTATCGCTATTTTACGAGAAAAATAGCATAAAAATGGATTTTAAACAGCGTTTGACATGCTTCGAAGTACGGTAATGGAATATTTTGAAATATTTTGTCACGAAATGTGCTCGCGCGTCACCCTTCGGATAGTGACCTGAATGCACGAACAAAACGGAGCTATTTGAATATAACTATGGATTATTTGGAACCAAAACAACATTTGTTGTTGAAGTAGAAGTCCTGGGAGTGCATTCTGATGAAGAACAGCAAAGGTAATGCAATTTTTCTAATAGTAATTCTGAGTTTAGTGAGCCCCAAACTTGGTGGGTGTCAAAATAGCTAGCCGTGATGGCCGAGCTATATACTCAGAATATTGCAAAATGTGCTTTCGCCGAAAAGCTATTTTAAAATCTGACATTGCATAAAGGAGTTCTGTATCTATAATTCTTGAAATAATTGTTATGTTTTTTGTGAACGTTTATCATGAGTAATTTAGTAAATTCACCAGAAGTTTTTGGTGGGTATGCTAGTTCTGAACACCACATGCTAATGTAAAAAGCTGTTTTTTTATATGAATATGAACTTGATTGAACAAAACATGCATGTATTGTATAACATAATGTCCTAGGAGTGTCATCTGATGAAGATCATCAAAGGTTAGTGCTGCATTTAGCTGTGGTTTTGGTTTTTGTGACATATATGCTTGCTTTGAAAATGGCTGTGTGATTATTTTTGGTATGGTACTCTCCTGACATAATCTAATGTTTTGCTTTCGCTGTAAAGCCTTTTTGAAATCGAACAATGTGGTTAGATTAACAAGAGTCTTGTCTTTAAAATGGTGTAAAATAGTAATATGTTTGAGAAATTGAAGTTATAGCATTTTTGAGGTATTTGTATTTCGCGCCACGCGATTCCACTGGCTGTTGACTAGGGTGGGACGCTCGCCCAGACAGGTTAAGAAAATGTTTACTAAATAAACTAAAATAAAACATGTAAATGGACTTGAGTTTCTGTATGTTATCACAATCACACCATGAGTAGTTAATCATGAAACATGCATCCCCGTCTTTCTTCTTCCTGGAGAGTTCTTTATTCCTGTCTGTGCGATGTACTGTGAACCCAGCTGGCTGTATGGACGGGGACAGTATATCCCGAGAGAGCCATGTTTCTGTGGAACAGAGTATGTTACAATCCCTGATGTCTCTCTGGAAGGAGATCCTCGCCCTGAGCTCATCTGCTTTATTGTCCAGAGACTGAACATTAGCGAGTAATATACTCGGAAGCGGTGGATGGTGTACACGCCCCTTGAGTCGGACAAGAAGTCAACTGAATACTTCTTCTCCACCGGCGGTGTTTTGGAGCAGCCTCTGGAATAAGTACAATTGCCCTGGGGGGTACGAACTATTCGTGAAAGTCGTATTGCTGGTCGTAATGCTGGTGAGTTTCCGTCGCTCTGCTATACAAAAGTTATTTCTGTCTGTATGTAATAACACAAAACAATCTGGGCTAATAACGTAAGAGATAACACACACAAAAATACCGCAAAAGTTGCTTAGGAGCTAGAAGCAGAGCTGCCATATCTGTCGGCACGCCAGCTCACTTTCTTTCTATGATTGCGTTCATGTCCTTCTTGTTATTGGAGGGTGGAGTTTGCCTTTTTTAAAACCTCCAGACGAGCTTCAATGCCATACAACACTCCTTCCGTGGCCTCCAACTGCTTTTAAATGCTAGTAAAACTAAGTGCATTGCTCTTCAACCGTTTGCTGCTCGCACCCTCGCGCCCGACTAGCATCACTACTCTGAACGGTTCTGACTTAGAATATGTGGACAACTATAAATACCTAGGTGTCTGGTTAGACTGTAAACTCTCCTTCCACACTCACATTAAGCATCTCCAATCCAAAATTAAATCTAGAATTGGCTTCTTATTTCGCAACAAAGCCTCCTTCATTCATGCTGCCAAACATACCCTCGTAAAACTGACCATCCTACCGATCCTTGACTTCGGCGATGTCACTTACAAAATAGCCTCCAAGACTCTAGTCAGCAAACTGGATGTAGTCTATCACAGTGCCATCTGTTTTGTCACCAAAGCCCCATATACTACCCACCACTGCAACCTGTATGCTCTCGTTGGCTGGCCTTCACTACATATTTGTCGCTAAACCCACTGGCTCCAGGTCATCTATAAGTCTTTGCTAGGTAAAGCTCCGCCTTATCTCAGCTCACACCCACCCGTAGCACGCGCTCCGGCAGGTATATTTCACTGGTCATCCCCAAAGCTAACACTTCCTTTGGCCGCCTTTCCTTCCAGTTCTCTGCTGCCAATGACTGGAACGAATTGAAACAATCACTGAAGCTGGAGACTTATATCTCCCTCTCTAACTTTAAGCATCAGCTGTCAGAGCAGCTTACCGATCACTGTACCTGTACACAGCCAATCTGTAAATAGCACACCCAACTACATCATCCTCATATTATTTCTTACCCTCTTGCTCTTTTGCACCCCAGTATCTCTACTTGCACGTCATCATCTGCACATCTATCACTCCAGTGTTAATGCTAAATTGAAATTATTTCGCCTCTATGGCCCTACTCTCCTTACTCTTCTACATTTGCACACACTGTACATACAGTGAGGGAAAAAAGTATTTGATCCCCTGCTGATTTTGTACGTTTGCCCACTGACAAAGAAAGGATCAGTCTATAATTTTAATAGTAGGTTTATTTGAACAGTGAGAGACAGAATAACAACAAACAATCTAGAAAAATGCATGTCAAAAATGTTATAAATTGATTTGCATTTTAATGAGGGAAATAAGTATTTGACCCCCTCTCAATCAGAAAGATTTCTGGCTCCCAGGTGTCTTTTATACAGGTAACGAGCTGAGATTAGGAGCACACTCTTAAAGGGAGAGCTCCTAATCTCAGTTTGTTACCTGTATTAAAGACACCTGTCCACAGAAGCAATCAATCAATCAAATTCCAAACTCTCCACCATGGCCAAGACCAAAGAGCTCTCCAAGGATGTCAGGGACAAGATTGTAGACCTACACAAGGCTGGAATGGGCTACAAGACCATCGCCAAGCAGCTTGGTGAGAAGGTGACAACAGTTGGTGCGATTATTCGCAAATGGAAAAGTCATACCTGACTTGCCTAGTTAAATTTAAGGTTTAAAAAAAGTATATTTATCCCTTCTACCCCAGCGGGCGCCTCCAGCACCTTCCAGTGTAACGGCATGGAGGGATAACACATCAACGTGGTCATTCCAGAGAGGAAGGAGTACCTGATCCTGTGTGTGGTAGACATCTATTGGGCACCACTGGACTGATCTGAACATTGATATGAACATATTTCTAGCACACAAACTACAGCAACCGTACAGTGCATAATGAGCTTTTTATTCTTAGATAACTTTTAGGGTTATCAATAATCAGACTCTGTTTTATAGACTGTACATAAGTAATGTCTCTACCACTGTATGGCTACTGAAGTTAAAGTATGTTGATAGTGTCATGATAAAAGATATGATCAAGAGCCTCACACGCAGTATATCGTTTGGTTATTGTGCTGCCACAGAATGAATTGTGAGCAAGGCCTCAAAAAAGCTTTATATACCAGAGCTGCAAGAAAATGTGTATATATATTATTGAAACAATGTTGCGATTGTTTGTGAGAATGCCAACAGGTGTGGTTCCTGTGGGGAAAAGATTCTATTGGGGAAAGGTTCCCGTGGGGGATGCCATGGAAGCCAAGAAGGGGAGTGAGGTGTGTGTGTGTGCTCAAACACATGCATGTGGGGGTCTGGGAGAGGAAGTGTGTCCATCTGATGAATAGGCATGTGCCTGAACTCAATTTTATACACTAATTGTAGTCGCACCCATTCATTTCTAATGACCAACCTTTTTGACCGGGAACACCACAGGTGTACAAAAGTTAAATACAACACCCAAAATGTAATGACAATCATCAAAATGTATTTTGTGTGTTCAGATGCCCTGTGTGGACAAAGTCATGGAACCTTATGACAATCAGATTAAATGAACAACATTTTTCAGAGAGAACTACATTTTTCAGAGAGAATCAACCAGAACACAGCAAATATGGACATGACATTGGTAGACATTCTGGCAGTACCTGGTGCTCCTAATATAATAAATACGATTTTGCAGATTCTTTTATCCAAAGCAACTTACAGTCATGCGACCATACATTATTTACGTATGGGTGGTACTGGCATTACAATCCTGGCATTACAGGCTCCATGCTCTACGACCTGGGCCATTCAGGACCACCTCCTTAATTAAGGTCTCAAAATGGACCTTAGAACATATCAATGTTTATAGCCTAGGCGTTCCGCTAGCGGGACAATGTCCGGTGAAACTGGAGGGCGCTCAATTCAAATAAATAATCATAAAAATTATGGATATTAACATTTAGCTACATATAAGTGTCTTATATCGGTTTAAAGCTTAAATTCTTGTTAATCTAACTGCACTGTCCAATTTACAGTAGCTATTACAGCGAAAACATGTCATGCGATTGTTTGAGGACGGCTCCCCACATCAAAATATTTTTTCCATCGGCACAGGTTTCATAAATTCACAAATAGCGATAAAATGTTCACTTTTTGAAAATCTTCCTCTGATTTGTCATCCAAAGAGTCCCAGCTATAACATGTAGTGTCGTTTTGTTAGATAAGATTCTTCTTTATATCCCAAAAAGTCAGTTTAATTGGCGCCATTGATTTGAGTAATCCACTCCAAAAATCTACCCCTAAACTTTGTTTCAACAAGTCAAAATACGTTTCCATTTACTCCTCGGATACCCTAAAATGTAATCAAATTATAATATTTCTTATGGAAAGAAGTATGTTCAATAGGAAACCGATTTTAGCAGGTGCGTCCTGTCTGCATGGTGCCCGCAAACACCAACTTCCAAGACTGTGTCTCTGTACTAAAACTGATATTTCTTATTCGTTTTGGAAGTTACAAGCCTGAAACCTTGAACATAGACTGCTGACACTCTGTGGAAGCCATAGGAATTGCATCCAGGGAGCTAATTTTCAGTATGCCCTTATATTTGCCATTGTAAGAGGATGATGGTCTCTCCAACAAAACACTTCTGGTTGGTTTTTCTTTGGATTTTCTCCTACCATATCTATTGTGTTATATTCTCCTTCATTATTTGAACATTTCTACAAAATTCAAAGTGTTTTCTTTCCATTGGTACCAATTATATGCATATGCTGGCTTCAGGGCCTGAGCAATAGGCAGTTTACTTTGGGCACGTCATTCAGGCGAAAATTGAGAAAAAGGGGGTCTAGCCCTAAGAAATTAAACAATAAGCACACAATTCAGAGGATTCCAAAACTATCACACTGTTGTAGTAGTATGAAGTGTAACTTTAAACACACTCTAGGCTGAGTAAAGTAATGTTTTTCATCCAAAAAAAGTGCTAGCGTTTCTTGGCAGTGACTTTTCTACCAAAACCAGTGTGGATTGCAGTCACTCCTTAGTGCAGTCCATAGGCTGCTTACACGGCAAGCAAACAAATATCTGAATACCTCCTTTCACTGAACTATCCCATTCTGTTGAAAGCGTTACTACCTATATAGGCCCAGTAAAAGTTCCGCCAAACAAAGCAGTGTGAAAATAGTATGTGGTTAAAAGACTAGAGCACTGGAAGCATTTAAAGGTTATACATGCAACATACAGTATCTACCTGCAAATCATACATGTAACGTTTCTACCTCAGTCACATCAGTAGTAATCAAGGAATAACAATCCACTAGACAAAAACTGTCCGATCCGGCAAGCTGTTGTGCGTAGGCTATATCTCCCTGTTTTATGATAACTTTGCATTTGTGAGGTTGACAACATTAGCAAAACATTTGCATACAACTCTTCCTCACATCCTGGTAACAGTTATTTTACAACAGTTTTTTTGTGAATAAAAGTTAGATATTTCCTTAAACATCCTGTATGATGTTTGTTCTTTTACCATTGATATGTTAGGCTATTTTGAGACCTTAAGGAGCATCAGGTACTGCTAAAATGTCTACCAATGGCATGTCCATCTTTGTGTGCGAAATTATACTGGTTACTAAAAACATTTATAAAGTATTTATAAAGTCTGAATAGCCAGCACTTTACTGATGGTAGTAAATGGCTTATAAAAACCTATATTAAACATGTTAAAAATGATCTTATGAATCATTATTACATACTTTAAAAGTTGTTTATAAATGTGATTATAATTAGCTTATTAACATTTATAATTGTGGAAATAAAGATTAATAAACGATTAATAAACGATTTACTAATCCATTATGCTTTATTATTAGAAGGTATTATTATAAAGTGCTACCAAATACACCAGTGACAAAAGAAGCCACAGATGGACCCTTTTTTTAAATTAAAATTAATTTAACCTTTATTTAACTAGGCAAGTCAGTTAAGAACAAATTCTTATTTTCAATAACGGCCTAGGAACAGTGGGTTAACTGCCTTGTTCATGCGTAGAACAACAGATTTTTACCTTGTCAGCTCATGGATTCGATCTTGCAACCTTTCAGTTACTAGTCCAACACTCTAACCACTAGGCTACCTGCCACCCCGGGTAGCCTTGACTTGGTTACAGTAAAGACAAACACAGTGATCACTAGAGAGCACTCTTGGCCAGACAGGCAGAGAGTCAGGGAGGCAGGGAGGTGGTGAGTGGTACAGGCAGTGGGTCGTAGCCCTCAGTATACCAGACACCCACCAAGCTGCCCAGACTGATGGATGGACAAACAGGCTAGCACGCAGTTAGACAGACAGACAGACAGACAGACATATAGAGTTTATCGCAGATGCAGCGAGATGCTTATGTTTCTAGCTCCAACAGTGCAGTAATACCGAACAATACAAAACAATGCACGCAAATCCCCAAAATAAAAAGAAAGCTATGTAAGAGTCCGAAATATAGTATATATAACGGTGTGTAAAGACAGTATGGACAGTATATGAACAGAAAAGGTGTGTACAGCAGTAGTCATATAGGATGAGCCTTGACTAGAATACAGTATATACGTTTGAAGAGGGTAAAACAGTATGTAAACATTATTAAAGTGACCAGTGTTCAATGAATATGTAAACAGGGCATACAGACAGACAGATAGACAGAGAGCTGGCCCTGGCCTGTTGGATGAGTGTTCTCTGCCCAAAGAGAGCCCTGCTTCTCGCCCCAGCTCAGACCAACAGAGAATTAATTGGCTCATTTACCAAGAAAAACACTCTAATCACTTGGTTTCCTCTCATTAAAAGTTAATTAGTTTGACACGAGTTTCCTGCAAAAGAAAGTATTGGCCACTTAGAACTCATTAGAGCTAAAGGAAAACATCACACTGAGGAGCTGGTGGAGATGAAGGAGAGGGGAACGCACATATGTCCACAGTCCACACACATGCAGGCTACGCAAGCTAATACACTAACACACAGTCACACATACACAAAGTCACATAAACTCAGCAAAAAAAGAAACGTCCTCTCACTGTCAACTGTGTTTATTTTCAGCAAACTTAAAATGTGTAAATATTTGTATGAACATAACAAGATTCAACAACTGAGACATAAACTGACCAAGTTCCACAGACATGTGACTAACAGAAATGGAATAATGTGTCCCTGAACAAAGGGGGGGGTCAAAATCCAAAGTAACAGTCAGTATCTGGTGTGGCCACCAGCTGCATTAAGTACTGCAGGGCATCTCCTCCTCATGGACTGCACCAGATTTGCCAGTTCTTGCTGTAAGATGTTACCCCACTCTTCCACCAAGGCACCTGTAAGTTCCTGGACATTTCTGGGGGGAATGGCCCTAGCCCTCACCCTCCGATCCAACAGGTCCCAGACGTGCTCAATGGGATTGCGATCCGGGCTCTTCGCTGGCCATGGCAGAACACTGACATTCCTGTCTTGCAGGAAATCACACACAGAATGAGCAGTATGGCTGGTGGCATTGTCATACTGGAGGGTCATGTCAGGATAAGCCTGCAGGAAGGGTACCACATGAGGGAGGAGGATGTCTTCCCTGTTATGCACAGCGTTGAGATTGCCTGCAATGACAACAAGCTCAGTCCGATGATGCTGTGACACACCACCCCAGACCATGACGGACCCTCCATCTCCAAATCGATCCCACTCCAGAGTATAGGCCTCGGTGTAACGCTCATTCCTTCGACAATAAACACGAATCCGCCCATCACCCCTGGTGAGACAAAACCGCGACTCGTCAGTGAAGAGCACTTTTTGCCAGTCCTGTCTGGTCCAGCAACGGTGGGTTTGCGACGTTGTTGCCGGTGATGTCTGGTGAGGACTTGCCTTACAACAGGCCTACAAGCCCTCAGTCCAGCCTCTCTCAGCCTATTGCGGACAGTCTGAACACGGATGGAGGGATTGTGCGTTCCTGGTGTAACTCGGGCAGTTGTTGTTGCCATCCTGTAGCTGCCCGCAGGTGTGATGTTCGGATGTACCGATCCTGTGCAGGTGTTGTTACACATGGTCTGCCACTGCAAGGACGATCAGCTGTCCGTCCTGTCTCCCTGTAGCGCTGTGTTAGGCGTCTCACAGTACGGACATTGCAATTTATTGCCCTGGCCACATCTGCAGTCTTCATTCCTCCTTGCAGCATGCCTAAGGCACGTTCACGCAGATGAGCAGGGACCCTGGGCACCTTTCTTTTGGTGTTTTTCAGAGTCAGTAGAAAGGCCTCTTTAGTATCCTAAGCATGGGAAACAGTGTTTAAACCCTTTACAATGAAGATCTGTGAAGTTACTTGGATTTTTACAAATGATCTTTGAAAGACAGGGTCCTGAAAAAGGGACGTTTCTTATATATATATATATTTATATATACACACACACACACATACACTCTGGACTCCGACATAGCTCATCCTAATATTTATATATTTCTTAATTCCATTCTTTTACTTTTAGATTTGTATGTATTATGGTGAATTGTTAGATATTATTGGACTGTTGGAGGTAGGAACACAAGCATTTCTTTTTTTGCTGAGTTTACATGCGCACACATACACAATCATCATTAGACATTCATAAAAACATATTTAGGGTTGTCAGAAAGTAGAAAACAAACACATTGAGCGTAGTGAGGGGTGGACTATGCACTGTAAAATGTAATTAGTTCCGTTAACTATTTTTTTGTAGAAACCCGTTGCCTAGAACTATTTGAGTAACCCAACTCAAAGTTTGTCAGTGTTCAGTAGTTAAAGTAATAACATTACTACCCATATGGTTATCTTTTAAGTTCTAAATATTTAACTGTTTTTTGTTTTATTAACTTTTTGACACTAAATTGCATTGTGTATTCTGAACTTGTCATACCCTGATCTGTTTCACCTGTCTTTGTGCTTGTCTCCACCCCCTCCAGGTGTCGCCCATCTTCCCCATTATCCCCAGTGTATTTATACCTGTGTTCTCTGCTTGTCTGTTGCCAGTTCGTTTTGTCCGTCAACTCCAACAGCGGTTTTCTCTTTGCTCCTGTCTGTTTGTAGTTCCTGTTTTCCCGGTTTTGACCATTCTGCCTGCCCTGACCCTGCCTGCCGTTCTGTACCTTGTCACATCACACTGGATTACTGACCTCTGCCTGCCCTTGACCTGTTGTTTTGCCTGCCCCCTGTTCTAGTAATACACTTTTGTTACTATGACACTGTCTGCATCTAGGTCTTCCCCAAAAGGTGATAGAACTATAACAATTTAAGTTACTTGAACATGAATATTTGTTATAATGAACATAAAAATGTAGTGTCCCTTCTACTTAAATGACTAACCTTCATTGCACATTTTGTCAAGTGTAAGTAGTTCTGATTAGTAATTTTCAGTGGTCGTGTCTTAATGTTTAACATTGTTTTCTGTATTTGACGAGTTGACATTTTTTGATATCCATTCATCATGAACAATTACACCTCATAGCACAACAAACTGCTGAATACAATTCTAGAAATATACTTTTCTTTCTTCAAACATGCATACAACATGTTGTAAATGTGTCATAAAGTGATTTTTTTAAATTACCCACAATCCTCTAAAAACAGTGGCACACGGCACTATTAAGTATTCAAAACTTGAAAACCGTCAGCCAACACCCATAAATCAAGTGATTTTTAGTCAGAACATCAATGTGTCTGACTACAACTTTATTATTTTAAGTAGACGTTAAACATAATAGAATCAAGTAAGAACATCTGACTTTAAAATATTAAACAATCATAATTTGTAAAAACTCAATAACTTTAGATTAGTAGAACACAGATAAATAAAGTTGCATTTACTCAATAAACTAATATTTCTTAACAGTACTGAAAAACATGAAGTGATAAATGTCACATCTGCTCCCGCTCCCCGTCTCTGGTGCTCGAGGTCGCCAGGCTGCTTATCATTACGCACACCTGTCACCATCGTTACGCGCATCAGCGCTTCATCGGACTCACCTGGACTCATCACGTTATTAATTACCTCCCCTATATCTGTCACTTCCTCAGTTTCTTTCCTGAGTCAGCGTTAATGTCGTTATGTGTCCCTTGTCCAGACGCTGTTTGTGTTTCGTTTTCTGTCTGTTTATTCATTAAATATTCACTCCCTGTACTCACTTCTTGTCTCCCAGCGTCTGTCCTTACAGACAAGAACATCTGATTGACATCTGAGTGAGTACCACTTATACACTATATAAAGTGCATTCGAAAAGTATTCAGCCCCTTGACTTTTTCCACATTTTGTTACATTGCAGCCTTATTCTAAATAGGATTAAATCATTTTTTCCTCATCAATCTACACACAATACCCCATAATGACAAAGCAAAAATTGTTTCTATTTTTATTTTTGCAAATGTATAAAAAATGTAAACTGAAATATCACATTTACATAAGTATTCAGACACTTTATTCAGTACTTTTCTGAAGCACGTTTGGCAACAATTACAGCCTCGAGTCTTCTTGGCTATGACGCTACAAGCTTGGCACCTGTATTTGGGGTGTATCTAACATTCTTCTCTGTTGATCCTCTCAAGCTCTGTCAAGTTGGATGGGGAGTGTTGCTGCACAGCTATTTTCAGGTCTCTCGGGTTCAAGTCCGGGCTCTGGCTGGGCCACTCAAGGACATTCAGAGACTTGTCCCGAAACCACTCCTGCTTTGTCTTGGCTGTATGCTTAGGGTCATTGTCCTGTTGGAAGGTGAACCTTCACCCCAGTCTGAGGTCCTGAGCGCTCTGGAACGGGTTTTCATCAAGGATCTCTCTGTACTTTGTTCCGTTCATCTTTCCCTTGATCCTGACTAGTCTCCCAGTCCCTGCCGCTGAAAAACATCCCCACAGAATGATGCTTCCACCACCATGCTTCACCTTAAGGAAGGTGCCAGGTTTCCTTCAGACATGACGCTTGGCATTCAGGCCAAATAGTTCAATCATGGTTTCATCAGACCAGAGAGTCTTGTTTCTCATGGTCTGAGAGTCTTTAGGTGCCTTTTGGCAAACTCCAAGCGGGCTCTCATGTGCCTTTTACTGAGGAGTGGCTTCTGATTCTTGGTCACCTCCCTGACCAAGGCCCTTCTTCCCTGAGAAGCTCTAGGAAGAGTCTTGGTGGTTCCAAACTTCGTCCATTTAAGAACGATGGAGGCCACTGTGTTCTTGGAGACCTTAAATGCTGCAGAAAAGTTTTGGTACCCTTCCCCAGATCTGTGCCTCGACACAATTTTGTTTCGGAGCTCTATGGACAATTCCTTCGACCTCATGGCTTGGTTTTTGCTCTGACATGCACTGTCAATTGTGGGACCTTATATAGACAGGTGTGTGCCTTTCCAAATCATGTCCAATCAAATTCATTTACCACAGGTGGACTCCATTCAAGTTGTAGTAAACATCTCATGGATGATCAATGGAAACCAGATGCACCTGGACTAGGTTTCGAGTCTCAAAGCAAAGAGAGTGAATACTTATGAAAATAAGGTATTTCTGTTTTTTATTTTTAATAAATTAGCAAAAATGTCTAAAAACCTGTTTTCACTTCGTCATTATGGGGTATTGTATGTAGGAAAATTATTGTATCCACTTTAGAATAAGGCTGTAACGTAACAAAATGTGGAAAAAGTCAAGGGGTCTGAATACATTCCGAACGCACTGTATACAAAAGTATGTGGATACCCCATGCAATCTCAGTAGACAAACATTGGCAGCAAAATGGTCTTATTGAAGAGCTCAGTAACTTTCAATGTGGCACCGTCATAGGATGCCACCTTTCCAACAACAAGTTCACAGAACGGGACCGGCGAGTGCTGAAGTGCGTATCGCGTAAAAATTGTCTGTACTCGGTTGCAACACTGACTACCGAGTTCCAAACTGCCTCTGGAAGCAACATCAGCACACAAACTGTTCGTCGAGAGCTTAATGAAATGGGTTTCCATGGCCGAGCAGCCGTACACAAGCCTAAGATCACCATGCGCAATGTCAAGCCTCAGCTGGAATGCTGTAAAGCTCACCACCATTGGACTCTGGAGGAGTGGAAACTTGTTCTCTGGAGTGATGAGTCACGCTTCACCATCTGGCAGTCCGACGGACGAATCTGGGTTTGGTAGATGCAAGGAGAACTCTATCGGATGCAAGGAGAACGCCCCAATGCATAGTGCCAACTGTAAAATTTGGTAGAGGAGGAATAATGGTCTAGCTGTTTTTCATGGTTCGGGCGAGGCCCCTTAGTTCCAGTGAAGGGAATTCTCAACGCTGCAGAATACAATGAAATTCTAGACGATTGTGGCAACAGTTTAGGGAATGCTCTTTCCTGTTTCAGCATGACAATTCCCCCGTGCAAAAAGTGAGGTTTATACAGAAATGATTTGTTGAGATCTGTGTGGAAGAACTTGACTGGCCTGCATACAGCCCTAACCTCAACCCCATCAAACACCTTTGGAATGAATTGGAACGCCGACTGCGAGCCAGGCCTAATCGCCCAACATCAGTGCCCGACCTCTCTAATGCTCTTGTGGCTGAATGGAAGCAAGTCCCCGCAGCAATGTTCCAACATCAAGTGGAAAGCCTTCCCAGAAGAGTGGAGGCTGTTATAGCGGCAAAGGGGGGACAAACTCCATATCAAACCCCATGATTTTGGAATGAGATATTTGATGAGCAGGTGTCCACATACTTTTGGTCATGTAGTGTATGATTTGAATTCTACAGGCAATTGGAGATGTTTGAGTAGCCGCTATTCAATTGCTTTAATGATTTAGGCAATTACTTTTTACAGTGTGGCAGCCCAACACCAGACCCTGACTATTGGCTTGTTTCTAGGTTTGAAGTTGGAGGATGTTTGTTTGTGTGTGTGTGTGTGTGTGTGTGTGTGTGTGTGTGTGTGTGTGTGTGTGTGTGTGTGTGTGTGTGTGTTTACTGGGCTCAGTAAAGTGTACTTGTTCACAGACACACATGGCTGCAGCCCAGGATTCCCACAGCTCCACTCAAAACACAACTGTTCTGATCTGTTCTACAACTATGCTGTAGAACAGATCAGGATTTTACTAGAGTAGGGAACATACTGCATCGCAACTTTACTATTCCATTTCGCTGTTCTCCATGCCCTATCACTGGTATTCATATCGTCTTTGCTGCGACATTTTACTTTCTCATTCCTCACTTCGTCAACCCTTCTTCCCCCCCCTCCAACACTCAGAAGAATGTTAGTAATTATAGGTATGAGCCTCAGACTGCTCGGCACAGATTTCCACTCTGATGGCCATCTTTAAACACAATCAATAACCCTTGTCCTCACAACACCTGCACACATTACCGACACGCACGTGCACATGCACTCGTACACACACACACTCCTTCTTTTCCTCTTTCCTTATTTACCCTCCCTCCTTCCATCCTCCCGTACGTTACTTGCATTCTACCAGATTAGTCCAACCAGCTCTCACTTCCTCTTCTTAATGAATCATGAGGTTTGACATTTACATGCTAATAACATCTGTTTTGCAGCTAGCGGGGAGCAGGGGAAAGCGCTAACGTTTGTTTTCCTTTAATAAGGTAGCTCGGGTTCCCGAAGCAAGGGGCTAACGTAGGCCCGGGCCACAGAAACAGGGCAGAGAGGAACCGTTTAGTTCCAGCGTTCATTAACAGGTGGGCGTAAGACGAATGGGCGCGGGACACAGATGGAGACGGCTCAGGATACGTACAGCCTGGTGCAGCGACATTAAGCACAATGATAGGAAACGTCCAGGAGAAAACAGCAGTAGCCGTTGTGCTGAGAGAGAGGGAAAGGGAGAAAAGAGAGAGAGAGAGAGAGAGAGAGAGAGAGAGAGAGAGAAAGCAGCAGCTGCAGTGGTGCTGATAGAGGGAGAGAGACTTAAAGAGAGGGAGGGAGGGAAATCAAAAAAGAGAAAGAGAGAGAGGGAGAGGGGGAGGAAGTGCTGGAAAACCAGTGCAGACTACAGGTTGAATCCAGACTGGCATGTAATATGGAAGAGAACGTTATTTTGGGAGCATGACAGAGTGTATCCTATGAGTCTGTATTATGTCCTGATGTGAAAAGGGTCAGACTAGATGAGGAAATGGAGAATCCTGTCTGTGAGCAACCAGCCAACATACAATACAGTAAGTTGTTTTTTCCCCAAATGACACCCTATTCCCTATATAGTGCACTACTTTTGACTAGGGCCCATGGGTGCCTGCTTGTGTGTGTTTGTGTGTGTGCATGCATGCGTGTGTGTACATATTCCTATCTGTGTGTGTAATATTTGTGGATGAGGTTGTCATTGAGGTGTGGGTGTGTCACTGTGTGTGAGTGTGTGTGGGTCTGTGTCCTAGTGTCGCAGACATAATAGTCTCATCAGACAGAACCTTTGTGGAGTCAATATCAAAGCCCTCACCTCTGGTGGCTGACCTTTCACAGCAGCCAGCCAGGTCCTCCCAGAGCTCAGCTGCAGGGGGACGATCAATCTCCCCCTCGTCACCGACAGCAAAGCACAAAGCCAATCACACCGACAAGCCTGGGACACCTCACACACCTGCTGATGAAATGTCACAGGAGAGGCCGTGTCAGGAGAACCATGAGCGGGGGGGTTGTGTGTGTGTGTGTGTGCGTGCACCCGTGCGTGTGTGTACATTTAAGAGAGAGAGAGTTTTGGAGGTATGAGATGGATAGGTTTTCTACTGCTTCGTATTGCTTTGATGAAGAGCCTGTTGAAGCAAAAACGTTACACTTTACACGTACTCAAATGATACATTTCAATGAATCCTAACTTCAGATCTATCAATGTGCCTTTCCTACAAATCTCTTATTGACATCAGTGCACCATTAGGTAGTACATGAGTTACTATGTAAGGCCTGTATTTATAAAGCGTTTCAGAGTAGGAGTGCTGATCTAGGATTCTCTCCTACCTGTCCATATAATCTCATTCATTATGATCTAAAATGGCAAAACTGATCCTAGATCAGCGCTCCTACTGTGAGACGATTTATGAATACAGGCCCCAATCTCAAGGTAAGATACAGCCTATGGCTATCAGTTAGGATACAGCCTGTGGCTATCAGTTAGGATACAGCCTGTGGCTATCAGTTAGGATACAGCCTATGGCTATCAGTTAGGATACAGCCTGTGGCTATCAGTTAGGATACAGCCTATGGCTATCAGTTAGGATACAGCCTATGGCTATCAGTTAGGATACAGCCTATGGCTATCAGTTAGGATACAGCCTATGGCTATCAGTTAGGATACAGCCTGTGGCTATCAGTTAGGATACAGCCTGTGGCTATCAGTTAGGATACAGCCTGTGGCTATCAGTTAGGATACAGCCTATGGCTATCAGTTAGGATACAGCCTATGGCTATCAGTTAGGATACAGCCTATGGCTATCAGTTAGGATACAGCCTATGGCTATCAGTTAGGATACAGCCTATGGCTATCAGTTAGGATACAGCCTATGGCTATCAGTTAGGATACAGCCTATGGCTATCAGTTAGGATACAGCCTATGGCTATCAGTTAGGATACAGCCTATGGCTATCAGTTAGGATACAGCCTATGGCTATCAGTTAGGATACAGCCTATGGCTATATATGATTATCTTTAATAATGGGTCGAGTGACATGGCTGTGTGTTTAATCATAACCCAAAAATATAAGCATCTGTCCTTTTTTGGTCATTTCCTGTTGGAGGTTAGCCAATGACGTGTCCTTCCCAGAGTTACTACATTGTCGTTCTTTGTGAGGGAAGTTCGATGCCAAGAAAAGCCTTTGGAGCTGATCCCAGCGACATGTTCGACAGACGAGCCTGCGCTCCGCTGCCAAACTCACCTGTATCGCCTTCACCTGTAGACCTGACCCCTCCTTCTAGCACAAAGGCCTATCAGCACCTGTCTTAGTAAGGCCCTCTGTCGAATCAAAGCAGTTCTCTCTACCTGAAAGAAGATACATGGTTGGAGGAGGCTCAACATATACCACGGGCTCCACAACAAACGTTTGGGAAGAGCAACTCCATTTGATGGTTTCTGTTCCTTCAGCTCCCCAATATGGTGTCCATATTAGGACAGCCTCAAAGCTGAGTGACGAACGAGACTTGGGAGGATGGCAACATGAGACTATGGTTTATGAAACTATTTGAACTTACCGTGATGGGCTTTCCTGACTGTCCAGGACACCACACCATAGAATGTTACCGATCAACCAGCCACACTCAACCACTCTCTTTTCACATCATTTTAGTAAGATTATCATCAGTATATTACATATTGACTTGATTCATTTCAGTGATGTTGTATTGCTTTGGCCAACATTGGGTTCTCCGTTTGGCATAAAGCTAGTTTGAACAGAATTTAAGTGGAATGAACATTATCTTGTTAATATCTTGATGGCTTTAGAATTTGGGGCTTGTGTTCAATTCTGGTTATTCAGTTGAGGAGGCAGTGCTTTGCTAATCAATATTGTGGCAACAACAGTGTAGAGCAGTAGTCAACAGTCTCCTAGTCCTACAGCATGTCTTTGACTGTGTGGATGGGAGGGAGGCCACGCCACATTAGCACGATGAATAGTGAAATTAGCAGCTCAATTACAGATGCTGACCTGGACTACTTACTGTACACACATACGCGTATGAGGTAGAGAATGTTAAACGTTTTTTTTTTTTTTATGATTTCATTTACAGCATGCATTATGTAAACAAAACAAGAGGTCACGGGATCTCCAGGGTAGGGTGGAGGAGCGGGAATGTGTCTGAAACATTTTACCTCATATGAATATAACCTCAGCTTTCACCCTTCATATGAGCGTTATTGATTTGTTGACTTTAAAGAGGCCCTTGAAATGCTTCAGATAGGGAACGATATAGCCCATTCTTCAGGGAGTGGAGGCACTGGTCCAACTGTGAATGTCTCCAAGCATGCTACAGGCAAGAGAGAGAGAGAGACAGAGAGACAGAGAGAGAGAGAGAGAGAGAAGACAAAGAGAGAGAGAGCGAGAGAGAGACAGAGAGAGAGAGTGATATGTAGAGAGATGGGTGAAAAAAGAGAGGGAGAGAAAGAGGCATAAGGAGAGATAGTGAGTGTTTCAGAGACAATAGGAGTTGCCTGCACAGTTCCTTTCTTAACAGTAAAGGGAATGAGTAGCGGCCCGAGCTGTTGCAATATCCATGCATTTGACAGAACTCAGGGTATATCATGCTTATTGCATTACGTGAAAAAAGGGAAAGGGTAAAAATAATCAAAAATGCATCAGAAATAATGCACTTTTCAGAGTCTATCCATCATTGTTTCGCCACCCTCGATCCTTTACGAGAAGTGAGTGAGCGAGGGGAGGGGGGCCACTCCGCCGTCTTTGCTAAGAGACGCTCGCCCTCGCTCAGGCAGCCAAAGAGGAGCATGGGTAATTAAATTGCATGTCGCTCTCGAAGAAATAAAATGAATGAAATAAATGAATCTATTGCATTATGCCACAATTGTGACCCGAGGAAAACTAATGGTAGAATAATTGTTTTAGCTGCACCCCTCCCCCTCCTTCCCTTTTAGATAACCCCCCCACACAAAAAACGGGGACCACTTCAATGCATATGCAACTCTTTAGTCTACCGTCCATACACAAACCCAGCAGAATGTCTTACACCAAGTTCTGTTTTCATATCCCGTTCAGACTGTACTATGGTCTATCCGGGGTTAGAAAACGCTCTTTTAATTGGGTGTACCTAGTGCTGTTGATATTCTATCATCCTGACACCATGAACCGTAGTCTGTTTTCTCTCTTTGCTGTTCGTAAATGCCTCCGAGTGCCTCTGTCCAGAGAATGCCTGTGCTTTGTAGTTTGTTGACTGTAAAAATGCTTTAAAAAATTGTCCTGGAATCGTGAGCAAAAAGGAATCTAAATAAAAGATCAAACCGAGAGCTTTCAGCTACAACCAGCAGGCTCGTAGTCAGAGCAATAACTTCACCACACATCGTCGTGCATTAGCTTGACACTGGGAGTAATACCAGCAAGCCCTACACAGGTAGGGGATCAGAGCGCACTTCACTTGAAAGCACACATTCCCCTCTTGAAGAATTCTCCTTGATTACCTGCTCCCTCAGGTAAGACTATTCCGATTCATGTGAGAGCACTTGTGTATGTGAAAAGTTAGGCGGACTAAATATGAACTCGTAAAACGTCGTAATGTGTTGGAAACACTCCAATCCATAAGGATAACGGCTGCGTTCATAAGGTGAACTGACTCAAACTTGTACGGTGTCCACATTAGGACAACTTGCGAGCCCCCTTGGCCCTGGTCCCTGGTCTGACCAATAGATGGCAGCACTCAGCTGTGCTTCTGCTCTGCTCTGCTGTGCTTCTGTACAGGCAGCCAGGTCCTTTAAGTCTCTTGGCAGTCTACAGCTGACACACAAAATCACACACAAGACATAGAAAGAAATTGTTCCAGCATATAAAATACCTTAAAATAGGTTACTAATGGAGGTCAAAATTAAAACCCAAAGAACCTGAGTTTGATCTCTTATGACCATAACTTGATCGTAATGCATGTGAAACTCAAATTCTTAAGAAAATCTCTAATCGACATAAATTTGATTACTGCAAAAGTGTGGGTTATTCATGAATATCTCTGAGTAAGAATCCCAATCAACAGTTGTCCACTCCTGACCTTTGACTTCTCCCTGACCCCAGCTCTCAGTCCTTCACACAGCAGCATGAGCACTGTCAACTCCTGACCTTTGACTTCTCACTGACCCCAGCTCTCAGTCCTTCACACTACAGCAAGAGCACTGCCTGTGACACTGTTTGACCCTGCACTGATGCATGGACTCACACACACACGCACATAGATGCCCAGAGGGACGCACACACACACACACACACACACACACACACAAACAAACTCACTTGTAAATGCACACACGCACGTGGAAGATGATTTCTGAAACTTTTCTATTGTTAGTGAAGATAGCACATTTTTATTTTGGTTTTTGAACGGGGTTGGGGGGGAAGTAGATTTCTTCCTGTTCCTTCTGTTATTTGATTTCCTGTTTTACAAAGGCGACAGTCAGAGAAAGAGCTCATGTTAAAAGAATGCATGGAGCAAAACAATCTCAAATAATACCCTTTCTGTCTCTCTTCGGGGCAGCATAGTGCCCTGCCTACAGTGCCTCTGACTTGAAGCCTGCTCCATCTTTTTTTTTACTACTTTTATGATACCCATCAGTGTTACGGCAGACAGTGCCCCCCCCCCCCCCCCCCTCCTACATGAATCAGAGCTACCCCATGAGGAGTAGCACACCTCTCCTTACTGTGTAATTACAGACGGGCGCTAATCAGGGCAGCCCGCTGGTGCTGGGGGAGGCGAGAGCGATGGGGAAGAGAAGGGAAGTGGGGGGGCGACAGAGGTGTTAAGAAACCTTCCTGCTGCTCTTTTTGTTCCTTCCCGCGGTTAAAACAGAAGAGGCGCCCGCGATGCCGCGGCCCCGAACCAGGGTAGTAGCACCGCCGTCGCTGCCACGGACGCCCCTGGGTGAGAGAGAGAGAGAGAGAGAGAGAGAGAGAGAGAGGGGGGAGAGAGAGAGAGAAAGAGAGAGCGAGAGAGAGAGAGAGAGAGAGAGAGCCACTACAGACAGAGATATACACACACTTCCATACACCCCTCTCCTAGGGATATTAAAAACACACTCAGGCACCATGTAGACATATCATCTGAATACCAAAGCCTTGTTGATTAGCATAAAGAGGCCTTCCAGTCATAGAGAGGTGATTTGACATTTGGCATTGAAATCAGCACCACCTCGCCTTACGAATATATCTAACAGCATTATACATTTATTTTATTTTAAGATAGAAAGAAACTGGGAGTTGGTGGGTTGGTGGGTTGTTACCCCCGGTGCAGGGCTGAGAGCAGACTTTTGTTTCCTTCTGGTTAGTACACGTACAAAGACACACCAAAAGGAGACAGAAAGAGAGAAGCATTTGTTTTTCCTAAGGATGGCAGCTTCTGCTTTTCAAAGAGTTCACTTGTGTGTTTGTGTTGGGGAACATGACTTTTTGTTATTGATGGGCTCAATCCTAACTTTATAAAGTTCTGATGCTGTGGCATGCATATATAACATGTATAACGAATATCAAGTGTTGTTGTAAAAACGTTCAACATTTTAATCACTCCATTGTCAGGGTTTCTCTTTATCCACCTCGGGGGAAAAAAGCACCCTCTCTTCTGACACTGGGTTTCTCAGGCTGATGTGTGGGCTTTTGCCTGTTTCTCTGTTCTTCAAATGAAACATCGAAGTTTACTCCTGACTGCCAGTCATGTGGTCTGCCCTCCTCTGCTCTGAGTTAGTGAACACTACCCATAATCCCGATGTGGGATGCGTCCCAAAACCGCTTGTTGCGCCTCTGCCTCCTGTGGATTAGGTCCAGCCGGAGCATGGTTGTGTGACAGTTGGAGCAGGATCTATAGATCCACGGCCTCTCTCGGCCCAACTCTACCCAGGGCCACCATCTCCAGTGTGGGCAGACCTTGAGAGGCTTCCTCCCTCCCTCACCAAGTCAACATGTTTCCGAAAGAGCCATATAAACAAGCCCTGGACCACAGCAGAGAGAGAGACTGAGAGACTGAAAGCCTCTAATTGCCGGGAACAGTTTTGAATCAAATGGAAATATGAAATAAATCACCAGTGACTGGCGAGCCGTGGGTTTTTCATGAGTTTGTTGTTGTTGTGGCAGATTCTCAGGGTCGAGTTGAAAGAGTCAGGCTAACGAAGTACGACTGCTTTTATTATACAACGAGACCCATTGTTTTGGCTCTTTTTGATGATAATCTTAATATAGGTGACCTCCGGAAAACAAAACATGAGGCAACGATTCACAAAACACAAAATAACAGAAAATCCCAATATCTCTGGAAAGAGAGAACGGGGGACTAAAAGAGAGAACAAGTGAAAGAGCGGGAGGATAAGGTGAAAGACAGAGGGAGAAATACATTCGCAAAGTGCAGATGAAGGAGGGAAGAAGGAGAAGACGGATCGAGAAGAAATAACAAAATAGAAAAATGACAAGGTCGTTCTGTTGTGTAGCCAGTAATGTAAGACATGAATTAGTACAGTAGTGTGCGTTCCATTGTTTAGGTGTCATAGAACAGCAATAACATGTCATTAAGCTTTGATGGTTACACAGCTCACTTGAGCTGCATACTCGGCTCGGGCCTTAGACATGGCATGGCACTGCTAGCTCTAATATAAGGTAGTGTACACTGTGGGTCAGACAGAATGTATAGAGGGAGAGTGGGGGTAGAAGGGGGACTAGGCCCCTCGTCATTATCACCACATCTCTCTCTCTCTCTCTCTCTCTCCATACCTCTCTGTATTTTGTTCTCTCCCTCTGCTGGTACTCCAAGGGCTCCAAGCCCAAACATAGCACAGCCTGATTTGTGTATTCAACGTTACAGTTCAAATAAGCATGTGGACCTTGGTCCACTTTTCCAGCATTTGATCAAAAACGAATATATCTAACCGAACGAGAACTCTGACGTGCCACCCAAAGAAAACACTGGGCTCAAAAAATGTGTTTGAGGTTCAACATTTTAAAGTGCAGATATGGAGCGGAGGCAGGGAGAGAGAGCCTGGTTGGCTAAGGAACAGAGACAGTGTATACTGTGTGTGTGTGTGTGTGTGCACGCGTGAACACGTGCATTTATGCGTGTGTGTATGGTTAACATGGTTTTAAGGAGCCTGTTACTGTAACATCATCAGTGTAGGAATGTTTACAGTGCATTGCCTTGTGAGGACTCATTTAATCTTAATCCAAGCTCAGTTCTTCAGTTCTTCAGCTCATCTCTCTCTCTCTCTCTCTCTCTCTCTCTCTCTCTCTCTCTCTCTCTCTCTCTCTCTCTCTCTCTCTCTCTCTCGCTCTTTACATCTTGGCTTGCTCGGCAGAATAAAAAAAAAAAGAAGATCAAATTAAAAATCTATGTTCTGACCGATGTTATGAACATTTTTACATCACTGTAAACATTTATTAAACACACAAGTAACCTGACCTGCCTTTTGGATTTCTCCACTCCTCTGAAAACCACTTTCTGGCTGGTGATAGAGTGCTGTTGTCAGCTTTACCAGTGTCTGATGTTTCTCCCCCCTCTACTAACAGACCTTTTCATTTCCTTTATGGAAAATCTGTTATTTATAATGTTAGGGAGAGAAAGAGAGTGAGAAATGTTAAGAGAGAGAGAGAGAGAGATGTAGAGAGGGAAAATGCCAGAGAGAGGAGGAGGGAGAAAGGAGCAAACGTTGATTCACACCATATTGACATTCCATCTGGTTGTGGAAAGGATCCAGTCTTGAGTACATGCCAGCCATAGTGTCAGTCATTGAAAGCTGCTGTGAGGATAGAGGGAAGAGGATAGAGGGAAGAGAAGTGAGGGAAGAGGAGAGAGGTGGAGGAATAAGGATTGCTACATTGAGAGTAATGGAGAAGAGAATGGGCTAGAGAATAAGGTCTAAGGCAGAGGTGGGCAACCTTAACCTGCGGGAGCCAGTGTGCGTGCAGGCTTTTGCTCCAGCCAAGCAGTAGCCCATCTGATTTTGCTGGTCAACTGATCAAAGTCGTCGATGAAGACTTTGAGTTGTAGAATCAAGCGTGTCAGGCCTTCTGCTTGGCTGGAGCAAGACCCTACACCCACACCGGCCCTCGTGAGGTGAAATTGCTCACCTGTGCACTATCGAGTTCCTGTAATACAGTGTGCTTTGGTTTGGTTACCATTCATTCAGTTCCAGACAGATTAGTAAAGTAGCTTAACAACAATACCTTCTAACACGCTGTTTCAGTGAGGGGACCGGCCCAGAGGGAATAGGCTAATTATAAAATGAATGACAAGCGGTCTGATGACAGTTGGCAGACATAATTCAGTCATATAGCCCTACATTCAGCCTGACCCTCGCATATTCCACCTGTCGGTAATGCTTATATGACAAGAAAGCTGATTCGCTCTCGGAAAAACATAAAATGTCAAAGGAGCCGTCACGCGCTTAGGTCGGGAGGTACTTCAATTAGAATGCACAAAGTAAACCTCTTACCCTGAAAGTGACATTTCTGTTGATCTTGCATATTTCCTTTTCCCATTGATGTCTCTCCGAGAGAGGGAGAGGGGAGAGAGAGGGGAGGAATAAGAGGGAGAGGTGGACAGGAGAGAGGAGAGAGAAAGACGGGAGAGAGGTGTGGGGGAGAGAAAGGAGAGAGAGGAGAGGAGATGCATTTAGGTCCTTTACTGTATCTATCCTGCTTCATCTACTACTCCTCCTTTCCTCCTTCTCTTCCTTATTCTCCTCTTCCCAGCATTTACAACATGGAGGAGGTGTCAGAAAAAGATGAGAGGTGGAATGAGAATGAGTCTATGATATGACATGAAGGAAAATAGAGATACAGTGCATTCAGAAAGTATTCAGACACCTTGACTTTTTCCACATTTTGTTACATTACAGCCTTATTCTACGATTAAATTGTTGTTTTCCCTCTTCAATCTACACACAATAATAACAAAGCAAAAACAGGTTTTTAGACATTTTTGCAAATATATTACAAATTAAAAACTGAAATATGACATTTACATAAGTATTCAGACCCTTTACTCAGTACTTTGTTGAAGCACCCTTGGCAGCGATTACAGCCTCGAGTCTTCTTGGGTATGACGCTACAAGCTTGGCACACCTGTATTTGGGGAGCTTCTCCATTCTTCTCTGCAGATCCTCTCAAGGTTGGATGGGGAGCGTCTTGGCTATGTGCTTAGGGTCATTGTCCTGTTGGAAGGTGAACCTTCACCCCAGTCTGAGGTCCTGAGTGCTCTGGAGCAGGTTTTCATCAACGATCTCTCTGTACTTTGCTCCGTTCATCTTTCCTTCGATCCTGACTAGTCTCCCAGTCCCTGCCTCTGATAAAATTCCCCACTGCATGATGCTGCCACCACCATGCTTCACCGTAGGGATGGTGCCATGTTCCTCCAGATGTGATGCTTGGCATTCAGGCCAAAGAGTTCAATCTTGGTTTCATCAGACCAGAGAATCTTATTTCTCATGGTCTGAGAGTCCTTTAGGTACCTTTTGGCAAACTCCAAGCGGGCTGTCATGTGCCTTTTACTGAGGAATGACTTCCGTCTGGCCACTCTACCATAAAGGCCTGATTGTTGGAGTGCTGCAGAGATGGTTGTCCTTCTGGAAGGTTCTCCCATCTCCGCAGAGGAACTCTGGAGTTCTTTCAGAGTGACCATTGGGTTCTTGGTCACCTCTTTGACCAAGACCCTTCTCCCCCGATTGCTTAGTTTGGCCTGGAGGCCAGCTCTAGCAAGAGTCTTGATTGTCCAAATGTCTTCCATATAAGAATGAGGGAACCACTATGTTCTTGGGGACCTTCAATGCTGCAGAAATGTTTTGGTACCCTTTCCCAGATCTGTGCCACGACACAATCCTGTCTCGGAGCTCTACGGACAATTCCTTCAACCTCATGGCTTGGTTTTTGCTCTGACATGCACTGTCAACTGTGGGACCTTATATAGACAGGTGTGTTCCTTTCCAAATCATGCTCAATGAATTGAATTTACCTCAGGTGAACTCCAATAAAGTTGTAGAAACATCTCAAGGATGATCAATGGAAACAGGATGCACCTGATCTCAATTTCGAGTCTCATAGCAAAGGGTCTGAATACTTAAGTAAAAAAGGTATTTCTGTTTTCTATTTTGAATACATTTGCAAAACCTGTTTTCGCTTTGTCATTATGGGGTATTATGTGGAGATTGATGAGGAAAATGTTGTACTTTATTAATTTTATAATAAGGCTGTAACGTATCAAATGTGGAAAAAGTCAAAGGGTCTGAATACTTTCCGAATGCACTGTAGATAGAGATATGGCACCCTTAACCTATAGAGTGCACTATTTTTGACCAAGGCCCATATAGTCCAAAGTAGTGCACTATATAAGGAATAGGGTGCTATTTGGGATGCAACATTGATGTTTTGGCGGGGGAAAGGGAGGGAGAATGAGGAAGTGTAGGGACCAAAATCTATCCATACCCTAACCCCCCTACTTCCATGCTCAATGCACTCCCCTTTCACCTTCAGCTCTACCACTTCCCCCTCTTACCTCCATCTCTAGTGCCCAGAGCATCCCGATGTTTGAGGCACAACATCTGTAGAGTCAGGGGGATCTGCCAGCAACCCCAATCATCCCCTGTCTCCCCTACATGCCCTACCCAGGCTGGGGCAGTCTCTTCCAGGCCGAGGGTGTGCCAGACAGCCCCGTAGACTGATTCCTCCAACCTCCTCCAGCACCACCAGGCCCTCCACCACCTCCTCCACCTCCATTCCCCCTCAAAGGAGCCCTGCCAGGAGGCAGCTGTACTCTGACAATTAATAATAGATTAGCGGACTGGGGCAATAGCAGGATACATTTTTTGGCAAAGTGGTTATTCCCAAGCAGGTCTGTGCACTGTGGCTATTTCCTGTTTACAAAATCAGACGCACACACAGACGGGATCTGTACTCATGAGTAGGAGTGTTGAACCAGGATCAGTTTTGCCATTTCGATTATAATGAATAAGACAGGAATGACCTAATCCTAGATCAGAACTCTGAGACACTTGATACAAATGGGCTCTGATGTGAAACACAAAGCAATACATCAGTGAGTGTGTGTGTTCTAGACGTGTGAACCCTAATATGAGTGTGTAAGACAGAGAGGAAGAGACAATGTGAGTGTGTAAGACAGAGAGGAAGAGACAATGTGAGTGTGTAAGACAGAGAGGAAGAGACAATGTGAGTGTGTAAGGCAGAGAGGAAGAGACAATGTGAGTGTGTAAGAGAAGAAGAGAAAGGGAGAGAACTTTTGAAAAACTCAGAACATCTGTAACACTTTATAATAACTGAAGTGAATAAGCATTTATAAATGATTTATACACAATTAATGAATAAGTATTCCATCATTTGTAAACATTTATACACATTTCATAAGCATTTATAAAGCCTTATTCATGAACGATATTATGAAACGTTAAAAGAACATCTCATACAAAACCAACTAACGCTGCTACTATACATTTTTCCAATCAGAGTTGCCCAGTAACAGGACGCAGATTTATAATTTGTCCTCTTTCCAATGCATAGATTAAATATGTTCTTCTCGCTAACCTCAAACTTTGTCTGATTATTCAGGACTGAGACAACACTGTGGGATTCTTGTTTCATCTCCGTCACATAAGATAAAATGTCAATTTGATATACATATTAAAACATTAGTCCTCAACAGGGGACCGTGCTTAGAGCCTTAGAACCTTTGATTCTCAACCCCCACTGAACGGCACAAGACTTGTTTGCAGAATGTCTTTGCAAATTCTCATAACCCCCGTCCTCTCCTGGGTTTTACAAGGAACAATGCGGCTGAAATTTGTTTTGCTGCCTCTCATCGAATTAGCGTTGATTTTTCTGCTGCCGGGTTGCTGAACTATTGAGCCGATGAACTTCTTTAACTGGGCTTATCGGATAAACATTTACACGGCAGTCAGCGGGGCCCCACTGCCATTTACTATGAAATAAAAATCGATGGTGCTGAAATGTGATTTTATGGCCCTCCGTTATTGAGACGAACGATGATTTCCTGCGCAACAGGAAGCAAGAATGTCAGCTACACTGCCGTGGGGCGAGAAAGACAGAGAGTGAGAGAGAGGTACAGAGAGAGAGAGACAGAGACAGAGAAACATAGAGGGAGATGCAGAGAGGGTGGAGAGCGGAGAGAGAGAGAGAGAGAGAGAGAGAGAGAGAGAAAAAAATGGGGGAGTGAGAGAGAAATAAAAAAGGCAGGTCTTTTTTCTGTCTGAGTATTGATCCTGTAACCAATCTTTATTGATACAGTAGTTTTTCATCACACAGTAAGTATACTCTCAGTGTGTGAAAAATTACTCATATGGCCCTCCTTAACCATGCCCTCTCAAGAACAGTGATATCAGCATAACTGTAGTCCACATCAGTACCTGCAGTCTGCATTTAGCCAAACTATAAACACCAAACACCACAGTACCCTGTGGTAAGACTGCTTCGACTGCTCCTCTCCAGTCGATTTGTGTTATTACCAAACTATAATGTTTCTTATAACTACAATGGCAAGGACTTCTTAAAAACAATACTTTACCTAAAACCACTAGAGTCATACAGCCTACATGGTCTGCTGTCAGAGCAATAATCACAGTGATTTACACACTATTATTAGAGCAGCTGCCTGTCGGGGAGTTGTGCTAACAGCCCACATCATTCTAGATAGAGTGCACATCAAAGCTAATGTACTGCCTTAGTGACCTCAGGTTAGCAGTGCAAGGGGCCAGACAGATAAGTGGACAATTATTACACCGGTGTGTGCGTGTGTGTGTGTGTGTGTGTGTGTGTGTGTGGGGGGGGGGGGGGGGGGGGGGGGGGGGTCAATTTCAGTTAATAGCCAATGCCACTCTGGTTGTTGGAGCTATCTGTTGTATGGTGAACTTGAAACAAGATCTCATGGTTTGCCCAATTTGACTTCAGATTCTGACGTTTGTCCACGTTTCTCCAAACGTAAAAGGTAGAAGTTTCTCCAAACGTCAAATTTCGAGGTGTTTTGAACACCCTGGGTTTCTCCTCCTGCTGAAGCTACTGTTGCCTGTGTGTGTGTGTGTGTGTGTGTGTGTGTGTGTGTGTGTGTGTGTGTGTGTGTGTGTGTGTGTGTGTGTGTGTGTGTGTGTGTGTGTGTGTGTGTGTGTGTGTGTGTGTGTGTGTGTGTGTGCGCATATGTAACCCGTGTGAGTGCTGCTGCAAGTGTGTGTGTGTGTGTGTGTGTGTGTGGTGTGTGTGTGTGTGTGTGTGTGTGTGTGCGCGCGAGCGTTTGTGTTGTCACAGGGCATCCCCAGCCCAGAAGTTAGCCATGGTGAGAACAGAGCTATGTTCTGAGTACACACACTGAGACTGGCTGGGTGACTAAGCCCTTTAGTGTGCATGCACACTGTTTACCCCCAGTATAATTACACCCTCAACCCCAGTCGTAGGAGCATGTGGCTGCACACACACACACACACACACACACACACACACACACACACACACACACACACACACACACACACACACACACACACACACACACACACACACACACACACACGCAGGCGCATACACACACGTACGCCCACACGCACATTCACGCACGTGCACACACTCTCGCACACACACACACGGATGCACACACACACAACACACAGGCATACACACAAAAAATAACACAGCCTTTAACACTGTCATTGTCAGTGCCCCTCTCATTAGGCAGCTGTGTCTTTCTGCTCGACATGCACACACTCGCCAGGCGCTCTCTGATTGCCGCTGGCACGGCCAGTACATGTACACACATACACACGCTGGCACGCCACTTCTCCTGACTAAGGACAAGCCTCCCCATTCCCTCAACCTCTCTCCCCCACTCTATCTCTCTCTTTCTCTTTCTACAAGCTCCCGAGTGGTGCAGCAGTCTAAGGCACTGCATCTCATTGCTCAAGGCGTCACTACAGACCTTGGTTTGATTCCAGGCTGTATCACAACCGGCCGTGATTGGGAGTCCCATAGGGCGGCTCACAGTTGGCCCAGTATTAATATTTGACTGGGGTAGGCCATCATTGTAAATAACAATTTGTTCTTAACTGACTTGCCTAGGTACTCTTTTTATAAAGGTACTCTTTTTTTTTAAGCTATGATTTTTGAATCCTTGGTACTTTGCTCTTTTTTATATGAGAAACTTTATTTTGAAAGTAAACTGATCAGGGTTTAGGCCTGAAAATAGAACTATTACAGCGACCAAATCACATTTTATTGGTCACATACACATGGTTAGCAGATGTTGTTGCGAGTGTAGCAAAATGCTTGTGCTTCTAGTTCTGACAGTGCAGTAATATCTTATAGTAATCTCAGGCCATTGTGATTGATGGGCTTAAGTCCGAATTTCTTGAAGTACATAAAGGTGTTCCGCAGGGGTAAATACTAGAACCTATTCTTTTCACTATATATATATAAATGCTATTGGTCAATCTGTTAGAAATTGCAAATTTCATCTATATGTGAATGATACTATTATGTACACAATTTCCCCGACTGCTGACCTGGCTGTGACAAAGCTACAGTTTGATTTTGCAGTTGTGCAGGAAGCCCTTACTGATATAAAACTTAATATGGGCTAAATTAAATACATGTTGTTTTCAAGTTCTCAAAAGATTGTCTCAGGCGGTTTACATCTTTACTCATCAGATGGTTCTATAATACATTTCAGAAATGGTGTCGGAGGAGATGGCTGCTGTTTTACGGGCTCCGAACTAACTGTGCTATTTTTTTGTTTTTTTCATATTGTTTGTAACTTATTTTGTACATAATATTGCTGCTCTCTTATGACTGAAAAGAGCTTCTGGACATGAGAACAGTGATTAGCCACCTCAAACTGGACAAAGATTTTTTTCTTTAGCGAATCAGACGCTTTCTCAAGAACAGGCCCAAATCCCTGTCTAACGCGTGAAGAAAAGACGGAGAAAAAGGGGGCGAAGGTCGGGGTGCTTTGTGAGAATTCGGAGGCAAGTGAGGAAAACTCCACTACCATCAGTACTATTGGCCAACGTGCAGTCATTGGAAAATAATGATGATCCACGATTAAGACTATCCTACCAACGGGACATTAAAAACTGTAATATCTTATGTTTTACTGAGTTGTGGCTGAACAACGACACGTTTCATCGTAGGAGACAGTTTTTTTACTCACCACTTTATTCTTTACCAAAATGTTGACTGGACATCTTTGAAGTAACATAGATCACATCATTTTGCTCTTTTTGTTTACAAGCCCTGCTCCACAAATTTCAGACTTACCTAACATCACTGTTAAGATTTAAAATGACATGTTATCCAGCCCGTTCACGGGGTTGGTTAACTCTGGAGACTCCTTTGGCGCCTTACATGTGGAATGATCTACAATACCCTTTAAAATTAGGGCAGTGGTCGCCAACCGTTCTATCGTCGATCTTCAAGGCATTCCTAGTCGATCACCAAATATTTCTGTAGAAAAGCCAACGAACGCTAAAGGCTTGCGCTCCTTTTTTAAAATCGTGTTGAGCGGTTGCACTTGGTGCACTTGATTCAAAAGTCCTGCTCACCGGGTAAGCAAAGTGTTCCCATGAGACAAATCTGTGACTAAATCGAGTGTACCTACTGCGCTGCCCAAACGGATAGCTCAAATCACCATGGCTACACAGCTCCATGACCCTGGCCACAGCCAAGTTTAATAGGCTACTAGCCTACATAATATTTAATAACTTTTAAAACCATGACCACAGAGAGACTGTAAACGAATACAGCGAACAGCTGCTGTTTTTATGAGTGAGTTCATGTTTAAGTTTATATTCAGCATTGTCACTGTTTTTATTCAACACTATCACAAAACGCGCTTCTCCGTACTTCCGCTCGGGCTGCAGCTGAATGAGAAGCCAAGTATCGATAGACCTGCATTTTATTATTATTAGCAGCTTGTCGTGGCGATTTTAATATTAAGGAATATTTAACTTTCTCTGGTCATAGGAACAACATGAATTTGTGCATGAGGCAGATGCGGTGCGACTTGAGTTTAGCCATCAGGTGGAAGACGGTGTCCCCTCTCTCTGGTCAGTCTCACCAGAGGAAAAGAAGGAGAGAGCAGGGACTGTGAGAGGCGGTTGGGAAAAATAGTTTTGAATAGTCATGCAGCTCGGAATTCCAAATCGGAAACTCTGGCATCTTTCTAAAGCTCCGACTTTTCGACCTGTAGATCACTGACGTCGTGATTTGACCTCGTTGACCATCAGATGCAGGTACCATCAGTCCAGTAAAAATAAAGAAGCTAATTATTTCAATTCATGCTCAGTGCCTCACAAGTGCTAAACCAACTGATCTATTTTGTTATCAAAGCTCGAGTTTTGAAATATAATATGGTCTGATTAACAATATTGGCAGGCCAATCATATAGCCAATATGCTGTGATAATGTATTAGGCCTACTGCCCAAACCTCATTCCTACTAAACTGTTTGTGTGAGGTTAATGTAAAAAAAAATCTGAGCAGTAGATCTCAGCTTGCTTTTTGACTCAGGAAAGGTTGGTGACCACTGCTCTAGGCATTTCGAACGGTTTGTTATGGGAACTTTTTATTGAAGAATGTGTAATGTTTTGCTTTTCATGTATTCTTGTGTATAACGATGCTTATTTTATTGTGTATACAAATGTGTAGTTTCTCTCTCCCAGCCCCCACAGTGGCCTCCTGTCTGTCGGCTGTGTGTGTGTGTGTGTGTGTGTGTGTGTGTGTGTGTGTGTGTGTGTGTGTGTGTGTGTGTGTGTGTGTGTGTGTGTGTGTGTGTGTGTGTGTGTGTGTGCCCATCTGTGTGTGTGTGTCTGTCTATTGTTGCTGAAGACAGGCTCTCGTAATTACAAAGCAGGCCGCAGAGATAGCTCTGGCAGGACAAACAGCTAACCCATCAGGATTCTCTCTCCTGACTCACCACCCATCTCATCCAGCTTCTACACGCTTCTCTCTGTCGCCATGTTGGCATGTGACTCTCTCTCCTCAGGGATGAATGATTACTAGGCCATTCATACCATACTACACAACCCAATACAAGACAGCTCAACACTACACAACTCAACACTACGCAACGGAACACTACGCTACACAACGCAACACAATACTACACTACACTTCACAGATCCTACATATCTTCCCCCTTCCAGTCCCTGTTTAAAGGACAAACTTAAAACATAAAACATCTAAATCAACTGCTTTGCTATCAACTTCTGTTTCTTCTCCAAGAGTAGCTGAGGAATACCCTCTCGCTACATATTCACTGTTTCTTCTCCAAGAGTAGCTGAGGAATACCCTCTCGCTACATATTCACTGTTTCTTCTCCAAGAGTAGCTGAGGAATACCCTCTCGCTACATATTCACTGTTTCTTCTCCAAGAGTAGCTGAGGAATACCCTCTCGCTACATATTCACTGTTTCTTCTCCAAGAGTAGCTGAGGAATACCCTCTCGCTACATATTCACTGTTCCTTCTCCAAGAGTAGCTGAGGAATACCCTCTCGCTACATATTCACTGTGCTCCTGAATCAAATCCATGTTCTTTTCCCTTTAAATAAGGAAACTGCTCCAGACAAGGAGCCCTGAAGCAGCCCCATGCAGGCAGCAGGTGACCCAGCTCCCCGTCCCATTAAAACCATAAATCAGGTGGGGGTGGGTCCGTTCCCGTTCCCGTTCCCTGCGGCCCTACACCCCTCCACCCCCGGTCCCGCTCTATGTCACCCAACATAGGCAACCCAGTGTGAGCACAGAGAGCTGCCTTTGTCTGAAGCCCCGAAAACTCTATTAAAGACACTCAGTATCAGCCTCCACTAGTGAAGTGAATTGGCTACTGTATGGACAGTAAACACTATTTTGTGTGCGTGCTTGCGTGTGTGTGTGAGTGTGTCTGTGGGCGTAGGTGTTTCTCAAAATGCATACTACAGCTCTCCGAGCACGCAAATCAGTCCAAATCAAGGTATGCGAAATGGAGCACGGAGGGCACTTTTTCAATGTGTACTCCACATCAATGCAAGCTTCAACGGAAAGTACGCACATAAATATGATGCCTGACTACAATGTTTTATCTTGATGCGCTAATAAATACATTTACTGTAGCTAGCCACAAAGAATTGACAGCTAGTCATCTACCTCTCATTCCGTTCATTTTAGGTCGTTTTTTTTCCTGTTAAACTAACTGGCTAGCTAAATTATTACGATTCACATATAGCTAGCTGATAATTCTGGTTAGAAGTTTGTTTATGTAGTTATCTTGTGTCATCTGTATTGCCATTAGCCTGGCTGGCAGCAGAGTGAGTGAATAGGCAGTAACATTACAGGGCATAGTTGTGCTGAGGTGACTGTGAGGCACTCACATCTCTCGTCTCCCAACTCCCTCGCTCTCATTTCAATTTTTTTTAAATCAGCAAACCAATCACCTGTAGTCATTGTGAAGACCCCGAAGAGATACCTACACTAACAGACAGCGCCAGGACAGCAGCTCTCAGTGCTTCCTCCCGCTGAATAACCATGGATCATGACGAGGGATAGGTACTGCACTAACGTTAGCAGATGATCTTTTTCTAGATAGACAAGTAGGGACATTACCTAGTGCTAATGTTAACTTGATTTCAAATACGTTGCAAGCTAATGCCTATAATGTAAACGCGAGTCTTGTCTTGTTAAAGTTAGCTAGCTTAGTTAGCTAGCTAGCTACTTTTGTTAACCAAATTTCTATGTAGCTAAATAATACAAAACACAAACAGATTAACACTCAATTGCTTTACTGACAATAGTGCAATATTAGACAAAATCTTATGTTCAGATCTTCAATGCAATGCAGTAGCATGGGAGTGCGCAGTGCTTCTCAAATGTAAAATGTGCGTGTTCCCTACACTCTCATACTGAAAAGACCGTACTCAAGAGAATTCCCTCGGTGAACGTTCCCTACACTCTCATACTGAAAAGACCGTACTCAAGAGAATTCCCTCGGTGAACGTTCCCTACACTCTCATACTGAAAAGACCGTACTCAAGAGAATTCCCTCGGTGAACGTTCCCTACACTCTCATACTGAAAAGACCGTACTCAAGAGAATTCCCTCGGTGAACGTTCCCTACACTCTCATACTGAAAAGACCGTACTCAAGAGAATTCCCTCGGTGAACGTTCCCTACACTCTCATACTGAAAAGACCGTACTCAAGAGAATTCCCTCGGTGAACGTTCCCTACACTCTCATACTGAAAAGACCGTACTCAAGAGAATTCCCTCGGTGAACGTTCCCTACACTCTCATACTGAAAAGACCGTACTCAAGAGAATTCCCTCGGGTGAACGTTCCCTACACTCTCATACTGAAAAGACCGTACTCAAGAGAATTCCCTCGGTGAACGTTCCCTACACTCTCATACTGAAAAGACCGTACTCAAGAGAATTCCCTCGGTGAACGTTCCCTACACTCTCATACTGAAAAGACCGTACTCAAGAGAATTCCATCGGTGAACGTTCCCTACACTCTCATACTGAAAAGACCGTACTCAAGAGAATTCCCTCGGTGAACGTTCCCTACACTCTCATACTGAAAAGACCGTACTCAAGAGAATTCCCTCGGTGAACGCACTCGTAGAATGGGAGTGTGGAGCAAGGTAGTATGCATATTGAGAAACGCCCTGTGATCGGGTCAGGCTTCGTCAACGTGCATAATGAATATACATTATAAGTACGAGTGCATACACACACACACAGACACACACAAACACACACAACCACACACAAACCCGCACACACACACACACACACACACACACAGAGATATGGGTATATGAGAAGACTATAGGCGCCCAGGCTCACTTTGGTGGATCTGTGTTAAGCACTGCTGGAGCCCCTCTCCACCCTGCTCCACCTCCCCTCTCCCTCACTGGAGGCTGGCACCTCTTTCCTCTTACATGGAGAGAGGGCGAGAGAGAGGGAGAGCGAAAGGGAGACAGATAGAGAAAGAGAGCGAGAGAGAGAGAGAGAGAGAGAGAAAGGGAGTGATAGAGGGATAAAAGAGGGATACCGCTCACTGCTGTCACTCAGACAGGGAGTAAGTGTACCAAAGAGAGCTCTTCAACACAAACACACACACAAAGGATGTCACAAAGTAACCTGTGGAGGATGAGAGCTCTAGAGCTGTGTCTTGCAGTGTGTGTGTACGTGTGTGTCTGTGTGTTCGTGTGCGTGCGTGTGCATTCGCGTGTGTTGTCTGGGGTGCCCTGGGATATTCAGAGTGAAGCAGAAGGAGAGGAGAGGAGGAGATAGGAAGGGAGGGTGGATGCTATCACAGCAGTCGCTCCAGAGCCGCCTGGGAAAGTCATGGTGTCATCGCCATGGGAGCACACACCCTGCCGGCCCGGCAACCTTCCATTTGGGCTAATAGGTAGTTGTCAAGGAAATGATAAGATAAATGCAGTGTTTGATGGAAACATAAAGTGATACAGCTGATAGGGACTCGAGAAAGCCAAACAATTAGCAGAGAGCAGTTGATATGGGGGGACAGGGCGGCACGTGGGGGGGCATGGGCCAAGCGGGAGGGAGGTGGGGTCGGGATGGGGGAGGTGGGGTTGGGATGGGGCAGGGTGGGCAGGGAAGAGGGGCACTGCAGCCCCCACTGGACAGGGTACCTCTGGATGAAAGGGTGCAGCAGCCTCCTCCTCCCTCTTTTGTCGGCTGGGTCTTATACCATTTGTTCCTCTTCGTATTCCCCCTTCATTCCCCTTCTAGGATGTGACCTGCATACCAACACTATACTCCAGGCACAATTTCAGCCTGGCTCTGTGGTGTGTGCACACACCACACACACATACACACATGCGCGAACACACGCGTGTGTACACAAACACACACACACACAGGTCGAGCGGAGAGGGTATGTGCTTATCTAATGTTCAGGATTAAATTCAGTTACCCCCAGTGGGATTGGGTTAGGAGATGTCAAAAAGATAGATGGGCATCACGCTAGAGCACCCCCCCCCCCCCACACACCCCCCCACCCCAAAATACTTTTGCATGTATTTTATAGCCTTCCCCGTAGCTCAGTTGGTAGAGCATGGTGTTTGCAACGCCAGGGTTGTGGGTTCGATTCCCACGGGGGGCCAAGTACAAAAAGAAGAAAAAAAAAAATGTATGAAATGAAAATGAAATGTATGCATTCACTACTGTAAGTCGCTCTGGATAAGAGCGTCTGCAAAATGTAAAAATGTAAAATGTAAAAATGCATGTGTGTGTATGGATGTGGGTATCTAATACAAAATATCACATGCGCATACATTTTACATAACATTTAAAATCCTTGTGTGTTTCTGTACGAGGACAACATCTATTATAAACACAGACCGTAGGCCTAACCATTCTGATTAATGAGCAGAAATACACGTGTAACGTTTCTTTTCATACATTTATAATCTACTATATACTGTATGTACAGGGCCTTCAGCAGGACAATAACCTAAATCACAAGGCCACATATACACTGAATGTTCCTGAGTGGCCTAGTTACAGTTTTGACTTAGATCGGCTTGAAAATCTATGGCAAGATCTGAAAATGGCTGTTTAGCAATGATCAACAACCAACTTGACAGAGCTTGAAGAATTTTTTTAAGATTAATGTGCTCATATTGTACAATCCAGGTGCACAAAGCTCTTAGAGACTTACCCAGAAAGACTCACAGCTGTAATCACTACCAAAGGTGATTCTAACATGTATTGACTCAGGCGGTTGAATACTTATCTAATCAAGACATATCAGTGTTTCATTTTTCATAAATGTTTTACAAGCGTTTTTAAAAAAAAATCCACTTTGACATAACAGAGTATTTTGTGTAGATCATAACAAAAAAAGACTATTCAATCAATTTTAATATCACCTTGTAACACAACAAAATGTGAAAACGGGTGTGAATACTTTCTGAAGGCACTGTATAAATAGAAGCTATACTGTATAATCTTTGTCCATAATAAAGATCATTTTTAGAAATGTTACACAATACCTTGTGGTAATAATGCAAACATTATATAGCTAAATGCAGGTGAGCATACATATACACAAGAACAAAAGCACAAAGTAACATTCTTGAAATGGTTCTATTGGTTTTTCTCCGTTAGGCCTACGTGACGGAGCAACCTGGGTCTCCAGCTGTCGAGCCCATCTCTGTGATGGGTGTCTGGGGAGCAGGTATATCTGCGTGGCCCCAAGGATCTCCAGGAGCTCCCCCTGGCAGAATGCTATCCTCAATGCTGACATTCATTTTCCTTCATCTGCTCCAATCACTACCTTGCAGCCCAAACGGTTAGTTGAATGTTGAAAGTTCTATCAACATGTCGTTTTTTCAACATACTGATGTTGGATGTTTTGGGGTTGAATTTAACAAACACTAATCATGAACAAGAGTTGGTTTATATTTTCTTGAATTCACATTTGTTGACAACTCAGTGAAATAGCCACCCTCTTACTTCCGCATAGAAATGTGTCTCCGGTGGCGTCCCAAATGACACCCTATTCTCTATATGTAGTGCACTACTATTCACCAGGGCCTTATGGCTCTGGTCAAACGTAGTACACTATGTAGGGAATATGGTGCCATTTGGGACGCCACCTCTGAGTTTCCAGCCTGTTGGTGTTGCCTCTGGCAGCTGATTGGGTTTGTGTATGTGAGTTGTGGTCAGGTATTGATTGTGTAGCTGTAGTACAACGGTCAGACGCTCTTCTCCTTCGTCTCCGTTTTCAGGCTCAGAGAAACTTATCCCACATATCCCACTTATCCCACGGCCACCCTCTGGTTTGATTAAGCGACAAAGTTTGATTCTTAATACGATTTGAATTTGTGTACAAATACTGCAGATCTGAAGAATGTATAAATCACACAGAGAAAGATGGGCCGTGGTGCCCTCTCTCTCTCTCTCCCCTCTCTCCTCCTCTCTCTCTCTCTCTCTCTCTCTCTCTGTATCATTCCACACACACACACACACACACACACACACACACACACACACACACACACACACACACACACACACACACACCACCTATATCCTTGTGTGTTATATGTCCTCTGGAGAGTCTGTAGCCCTGCAGTAATGCCTGCCCATACCTGGCTATAGCTGTCTTTCTTGTGGCCTGGGGCAACTGCTTAACAATTCCACTCTGAATACAATACAGCCTTTCACACACACCCACGCACGAACACGCGCGTACACAGACACACACACACACACACACACACACACACACACCACACACACACACACACCACACACACACACACACACACACACCACACACACACACACACACCTTTCTCTCTATATATATCACACCTCAAACAAACAAACACACACACACCCTGCTCATAGCATGCCTGTTTCAAAGCTCCTGTTCAGTAATGAATTTCCAGACTTTGGGAGGCTCCTTCTGATACACTTCAGACACAATGGTGAGAAAGAAAAAAAATGATCCCTTCATCTCTCCCTCTTCCTCCCCCATCTTTCTGTCTTTCACTTTCTCACTGTTCTGTTTCTCCGCCATGAAACACCACAGACGAAGGGTCAGCCCAGATCAACAGACTCTAAGGCTGAGTCCCAAATGGCACTCTATTCCCTATGTAGTGCTCTACTTTTGACTCAAGCCCTATGGGCCCTCATCCTCCACGTGAAACCAGAGATGTAAAAAAACATGGCTGTCTGTCTTGCTTTGGTGAGACTGAAGCCTGGATGGATAAGTGAATGTGTGTTCTTCTTCCTCTAGCTATCAAAGTGTCTTCCTCTTGAAAATACCTTATAGCTCTCTCCTTCCCTCACCCTCTTTCACTATCTTTCTCCCTCTCTCTCTCCCTCCCTCTCTCCTTCTGTCTCTCTCTCTCTCAGTATATTTATATTTATTTCCAGTGTTTGACAAGAGACAGTTGTAAGGAGCAAGTCGGAGGGGAAACACAATCCACATATGAAGACATGCCAATCACTAGCCCCGGGATGTGAGGAGCGGAGCGCCAAGTGACTGGAGTGCTGCTGGATCCCCTCAAACGACCATTTGAAAAGCGAATACATTTGTGTCACACTCATTTCACGTCATGAAATGCTCTGAATGAGGGGCTCAGTACACACTGCGAGGAGAGCCACTGAGGTTCTGAAAATACACACTGTGTTTTTCTTGGTGATAGAAGACTGCGAGGTGCACCCATAAAACCACAAAGACACGTTGACATAGACGCACGCATACACAAACGCAAGCATGCGCACACACACACACACTATAAATAACATTACTACGTGGATAGCTGCAAGACCATAGCGACCCTCTCTCTTGTGGCCCTCTGGGGGCCCTGTGGTGTCTCCATGTTGGCCCTGTAATAGCCCTGGTTATAGTAGTGACTGTGACTGTGGGTGCATCCCAAATGGCAACCTTTTCCCTATTCAGTACACTACTTTTGACCAAAACTGTACGGGCCCCGGTCAAAAGTAGTGCACTATATAGGAAATAGGGGCCAGACTGTGTGTGTTTGGGAAGGCCCTGCATGGTGTCTTGTGTGAGCTGTTGGGTTCCAGGTAGACAGGTGAGAGGGCAATGGAATATGAGGGATGAGGCTCCAGACAACTTCCTCCCTGACCCAACATCCAGGACCGCATCCCAAATGGCACAATATTGCAGTGTTGGGGAAGCTACTCTGAAAATGTAGTTTGCCAAGCTACCAATTACTGTACATTGGACTAAAGATACCCTATAACTTATTTAACTAAAGTTCACTACAGTACTTCGTGAATGGTTATCATACATATGTTAATCTGAAATAGACCACAAATTGCAAGAACAGATCACTTTGGGGTCACAACAGAATATGTAATTTAGCCTATTAAACACAAAAACAATGTTTTAAGTGAGAATTAAGGTCTGATGCCAAAAAATAAAGGAAATGATTGCCTACATCAACCATATTCTATTTTTGCAATTGTGTTTAACGTAGTTCCAGTAGTTAACTACTGAGAACAATACCTAGATTTGAATTTAGCTCAAATACCACCAAGCTACTAATGTAATTAAATTACTAGTTGAACTACATGTAGTTCACTACTCCCCAATATTCTCTATTCCCTATACAGTGCACCACCACATAAACTACAGTTGAAGTCGGAAGTTTACATACACTTAGGTTGGAGTTTTTTTTGCCTCCCGGGTTGTGCAGTGTTCTAAGGCACTACATCACAGTGCTAGCTGTGCCACCAGAGATTCTGGGTTCGAGCCCAGGCTCTGTCGCAGCCAGCCGCGACCGGGAGGCCCATGGGGCGGCGCACAATAGGCCCAGCGTCGTCCGGGTTAGGGAGGGTTTGGCCGGCAGGGATATCCTTGTCTTATTGCGCACTAGCGACTCCTGTGGCGGGCCGGACGCAGTGCACGCTGACACGGTCGCCAGGTGTACGGTGTTTCCTCTGACACGTTGGTGCTTCTGGGTTGGATGTGCATTCTGTCAAGAAGCAGTGCGGCTTGGTTGGGTTGTGTTTCGGAGAACGCATGGCTCTTGACCTTTGCCTATCCCAAGTCCGTATGGGAGTTGCAGCGATGAGACAAGACTGTAACTACTACCAATTGGAGAAAAAAGGGGTACAATTTTTTATTTTTTTTTCTCCACAAATTTCTTGTTAACAAACTACAGTTTTGGTAAGTCGGTTAAGACATCTACTTTGTGGATGACACAAATAATTTTTCCAACAATTGTTTACAGACAGATTATTTCACTTATAATTCATTGTATGACAATTCCAGTAGATCAGAAGTTTATGTACACTAAGTTGACTGTGCCTTTGGAAAATGTCAGGTAATGATGTCATGGCTTTAGAAGCTTCTGATAGGCTAATTTACATCATTTGAGTCAATTGGAAGTGTACCTGTGGATGTATTTCAAGGCCTACCTACAAACTCAGTGCCTCTTTGCTTCACATCATCGGAACATTTTTAAAAATCAGCCAAGACCTCAGAAAAAAAAATGGTAGACCTCCACAAGTCTGGTTCATCCTTGGGAGCAATTTCCAAATGCCTGAAGGTACTACGTTCATCTGTACAAACAACAGTACGCCAGTATAAACACCATGGGACCACACAGCCGTCATACCGCTCAGGAAGGAGACGCGTTCTGTCTCCTAGAGATGAACGCACTTTGGTGCGAAAAGTGCAAATCAATCCCAGAACAACAGCAAAGGACCTTGTGAAGATGCTGGAGGAAACAGGTACAAAAGTATCTATATCCACAGTAAAACGAGTCCTATATCGACATAACCTGAAAGGTTGCTCAGCAAGGAAGAAGCCACTGCTCCAAAACCGACATAAAAAAGCTAGACTACTGTTTGCAACTGCACATGGGGACAAAAATCGTACTTTTTGGAGAAATGTCCTCTGTTCTGATGAAACAAAAATAGAAATGTTTGGCCATAATGACCATCGTTATATTTGGAGGAAAAAGGGGGAGGCTTGCAAGCCGAAGAACACCATCCCAACCGTGAGGCACGGGGGTGGCAGCATCATGTTGTGGGGGTGCTTTGCTGCAGGGAGGACTGGTGCACTTCACAAAATAGATGGCATCATGAGGATCGAAAATGATGTGGATATATTGAAGCAACATCTCAAGACATCAGTCAGGAAGTTAAAGCTTGGTCGCAAATGGGTCTTCCAAATGGACAATGACCCCAAGCATACTTCCAAAGTTGTGGCAAAATGGCTTACGGACAATAAAGTCAGGGTATTGGAGTGGCCATCACAAAGCCCTGACCTCAATCCCATAGAAAATTTGTGGGCAGAACTGAAAAAGCGTGTGTGAGCAAGGAGGCCTACAAACCTGACTCAGTTACACCAGCTCTGTCAGGAGGAATGGGCCAAAAGTGGGAAGCTTGTGGAAGGCTACCCGAGACATTTGACCCAAGTTAAACAATTTAAAGGCAATGCTACCAAATACTAATTGAGTGTATGTAAACTTCTGACCCACTGGGAATGTGATGAAATAAATAAAAGCTGAAATAAATCATTCTCTCTACTATTATTCTGGCATTTCACATTCTTAGAATAAAGTGGTGATCCTAACTGACCTAAGACAGGGAATCTTGACTTGGATTAAATGTCAGGAATTGTGAAAAACTGAGATTAAATGTGGTTGGCTAAGGTGTATGTAAACCTCCGACTTCAACTGTACACATATACACTACCCTGGTCTAGTGCACAATATGGGTAATAGGGTGCCATTTGAGACGTTGCCCAGTGCTTTCTGCAGCAGGGCAGCCATAAAGTTGGCACCAAGCGGTAATGAAGGAGGACATACAGCAAGCACTCCAATTAGCCTCTTCCGTGGTAAACATGCACAGTACACAGACAGCCTCTCTAACACACAGCACACTTAACCACATAGACATAGAGTGTCTTTCTTCCCGCCCTCCTTCATGGGGAGGAGAGAGGGCACACACATGCACACCCACACACACTCTCTATCTCTCTCTCTCTCACACACACGCGCACTTAGAAAGAGAGAGTACCCACACAGAGGAGTGATGTACAGTTGTGTACAGTATATTTAAAACCCTCACTTCCTGACCCATCCTCTACAGATCCATTATGGCAGAGGGGAGAGGGAAACTTAATAGGTGTGTGTGTGTGTGTGTGTGTGTGTGTGTGTGTGTGTGTGTGTGTGTGTGTGTGTGTGTGTGTGTGTGTGTGTGTGTGTGTGTGTGTGTGTGTGTGTGTGTGTGTGTGTGTGTGTGCATGTTTACGTGCATGTGTGTCCAGTGGAGGAGGACACCTGATCTGGCGGTGCGTGCCTGTGATTACCTACAGTGATGAGACAAATACACCTTACAGGGACCTACTGAGGTTTCACAAGGTAGCGTCCAGTCCCCATGTAGAGAAGAGGGAAAGAGGGGACACAAGAGGTCAACAGGAAATTGTGTGTGTGTGTGTGTGCGTGCGTGTATGTGTGTTTTCTTCCTTGACCTTGCTGGTGGAGGGTATTTTCCAGTCAGCAGAACGCTTTATCTCTGAGAGCAACAATCAATAAGGATAATTAATGATGCCTGCCGCAATGATAGCCTCAGCAGTCATTACCCGGCATTAATCCCTGCAGTCAGCAGCGGGTCAAGGCCAAACGAATCGCTCACCTGAGTGCGTGGCCGCAAATTAAAATAATCTACACATGGAACACACTGTCAGGCGTTTTCTGATGCATTTACCCCAGTCACACTTTAATTACGGCTGGCCCATTCCTCTAGTGTGTAGAGACGTCCCTTAAATATACAACACATAGACGTGTACGCATGCACGTACACACGCACAACCGCATGCACACACACACACTTAGGAGGAAGGGATTGGGAGAGAGAGCGACTGACACAACTACAGATGTAGTATCTTAATTTGACCACTCTTTTGTTGCTGAGGATTTTCCACCTAATAATACACATGTCCTGTTGCTGCAGGATTATTTTCCAGCTGCAGCAAACTGTCTCAAATTAAGATTTTACATCTGTAGCAATCTGGAGGATTTCATCTCACCTGCCGTTTTTTGCCCCCTTTCACCCCTAACATAAATCACACGCAACACGTAATTTTAGAATAACACCGCCATCAAAAATGTGATTTAGAAGTAAATAGATTTTGGGTTCATGAGCTGCGAGATGTAGCGAATATGCGGTTGTGCGTGTGTACGTATTCAGTCCCTGGACAAAAATATGAAAAATCACCAAGGATTAAAGTAACAGGCAATGGTAACACTGGACCTTATGACTGTTTAAGGATTTGATCGCTCCGTATTAGGGCACACATTAAAGTTTATTCTCTAGTCTATACAGTTGCTGTCAAATATTTTTGCACCCTTCTACGGTTCATTATTTCTTCTCAAATAACTTTTGGTGTACTCACATGTATTTGTTTGACTTACAACTGCACAGGGCCAAGAAAAACATTTCTAAGTGTAATCCCTTACAGTTACTAGTTACTGGTCCAAAAACTGTAATCAGTAACGTAACTTTTGGATTACCCAAACTCAGTAAGGTAAACTCGGAACATTCAGTAACTTTTATATTACTTTCCCCTTAAGAGGCATTAGAAAAAGACAAAAATGTATGTTACCAATTGAACTACATCTATTGCAGGATAAATGCTGTAGCTGGTCATACATGGATGTTAAATTTTACTTTATGGGTTGTTCTAAACCATCACTTTCTACTACTTATAATAATATGATTAAGTTATATCTTTACATTAATATATATCATTTATAAGTCCAAAAATGGATGTAGCAACTACAGATTGCCCCTTTAAGTCTATCAAAAGTGTGCGAGTTTGAGCATGTGTCAATTAGGCCTTGGGATGTATTTTTTTATCAGCATGAATTAGAATTGGAATTTGAATAAATGCCCTACTTTTATTCCATAGCCTGGGATATGCACTATGCATCTGTTGCAAGAGCTCATTTTTCACTGGCTGCCCAGTAGTTTCAAAAACAATGATTGATAGGCAGCTTAAACTACTTGAATTCAACCATTATTGGGTTCAAATACACATTTAGATTTGTGCACAGCCATCCACAACAACCACAATCCGTAAGGCGCAAATAGCTAAATGAGAGAGCAGCAGTGTGATTCACATCAACGTGCTATGTAGATATCAATAATAAGTGATATCCGTATCACCGTAGAAACACCACTGCTGTCATCCTTACCTCCAATTGTTTATTCAAGTTGGATAACCTTTGAATGCCAACAGCAGTCGCACCATTGGAAGACATAGCTTGGACTGTAGCCTACAAAAGCCCATTCCTGCTCTTTTCCCGCGATCCAATCAACACATTTGGTGTGTCATCATAGCCTTTTTTCAATGCTGATTTGAATGTCATTGAGAAAACAGAAGTGTCAAAGATTTTTTTTGCAAACATTCTTTCTGAATTTAAAAGTAATCCTTGAAGTAATCACCTGTTTTTTCAAAAGTATCTGTAATCTGATTACAATATTTTTGCTTGTAACAAAACGGATTACAGTTACAGTTTTTTTTTTGTAATCCCTTACATGTAATGGATTACACGTAATCCGTTACTCCCCAACCCTGAGTACAGAGGCATCATGCACCTTAGTGTTTTTGAGGGGGTACTGATGGCCAAATGTAATATCTTGGAATTTATACGGTCTTAAATGAACTACAGTATATGTTGAATGTTTTATCCCAGAAATATATACAATTATTGATGGGCATGAGGCCTGCCTATCTTTTATATCACGAGGCATGAGCAGTTCAGACTTACTGGTTCACTTCATTGCTCAATTTGTTGTCTCTTACGTTCGGTGTAAAAACTGGTGATTTTAAGTAAGATGATGACATCCTGGAATGGTACATTGTGGCCATGTGTGCCATTCATTGGAACCCATTCAAATGAAGAAACGTATTCCTTATATATAAATATCATTGGGCATGAGCTCAGTGTTTTGTCCCTTTGGTTGCCAAAACCTTTTATTTGAAGCGAGGTGGCGACATCCTGGAATGATAACCAGGTCATATGCGCCATTCATTGGAATCCATTTAGTCTATATTGCTATTCTTTATATATCTATGTTGTGAACTGGCCTATAAGCTACCACGTGTTCGTATCGGAGAGCCTGCCCTGTCAAGACTGTTTATTTCCACAGTTTAAAGTTTGGAGAAGAAATTCGGTTTAACTCAATGATTCATAAGGGGACATTTTCATTGTATTAAACTTAAGGGCAACATTTGAATTGTGAGATTTAATTTCCTGTAACATTTAAATGACTTTCTTGCCTTGGCCAGCATTCAACACAGTAGAATAGCCAATGGGCCTGATATGAGATGTTAAAACAGAGGTTGCTTTCGCTGCCAAGGGAGAAGTGGAGAGAATCTGTTATAATGAAAATGCATTTATCCTGAACTGTTGTTTTTTTTACTCTCTCTCTCTCTCTAAAATGTTCTGTCTGTTAGGGAAATGGAGGTATGTGTGACATCTGAATATGCCAGCGAAATGAAATATATACGTTTCACCTATCAACATTTTCCAAACATGTAGGTATTACATTTAATTGATGGGAATGTCATACCGAGAAGGAGAAAATACACGGCTTGGTGTTGATTGGCATGTATTAGTTATCCCAACTCCTACCCAAGATTATACGCTTAGCAATCTGTTTTCTACCTTCTTCAGTTCAATTTGGATCAATAGAGTAGGGGTACTAAGCATTCACTACCATTCTACCCAGTCCAGGAGTTTAACACAATGCACAAGGAGATTTAAGATCCTTTGCTTAACCTGTACATTTTCTACCTCATCCAAGATATTATTTTATAAGAAAGATGGTACAGTAAATCAGGAAAAGCATACAGGCTACTTTTCACACTCCAACTGTGCAATGTGATAAAATCTGTGTAGGTGTGTCAAACATAATCACATGTTGAAGAGAAACGTGTGTTTGGCTTGTTTTTTTTAAATATTCCTCCAAAATGAGGTCAATAGAACAGGTCATTATGGGCCTCCAACCCCTGCGACTGTTTCACTAGATGAATTCTAGTTAACTCATCCGTACAATGACATGTTTTATATGCTCACGTAAAATGAACAGTGGCCAAAATACCTGTGGAATATCACAGCCCTGCCATCTTTACCCAGAATGCAATCAGAATGCCATTTATTTTTAGATTACTTTCACATGACATCACCGGTCCGCTTTTCTCCTCTCCTCTCCACCCTGCCCCCTTTCTCCTCCTACACACCCCCTCCCCATACACTACACTCAATCCACTGCACTGCCCCCTCCACACACACACAGGCACACACACACACACACACACACACACACACACACACGCACGCACGCACGCACGCACACACACGCACACACACACACACACACACACACACACACACACACACACACACACACACACACACACACACACACACACACACACACACACACACACACACACACACACACACAGGACATGATCTCCCCAACCAGAAAGAAATGGTAGACAAGCATAGGTTATACAGTATTTCCTCAGATATCATGCCATAGCTCTAGTCACTAGACTGCACAACATCAACTACACTGAACAAAATTGTGTCAAATCAAATCAAATTGCATTGGCCACATACAAGTATTTAGCAGATGTT